>NC_044054.1:26649170-26666670 GCF_902167405.1 Gadus morhua
GTGTTTGTGTGTGTGTGTGTGTGTGTTTGTGTGTGTGGGTGTGTGTGTGTGTGTGTGTGTGTGTTTTAGTTTGGGTGCGTGTGTGTGTGTGTTCGTGTGTGTTCGTGTGTGTGTGTGTGTGTGTGTGGGTGTGTGTGTGTGTGTGTGTGTGTGTGTGTGTGTGTGTGTGTGTGTGTATACCAGTTCTTGGATCTCCTACACTCAGCCAGTCTGGCCTCAGTCTGCGCCGTTTTGTTCTCGACGCACAGGAAGTCCTGCCCATTGTGTAGAGAAGTTCAGCGTGAGTGTGTGTGTACGCGTGTGTGCGTCGGTGTGTAACCTTTGTCTACCCTCAAAGGAATGTATGTACCATCCACTACCAAAATAGAGGATCTGTGTGTGTGTGTGTGTGTGTGTGTGTGTGTGTGTGTGTGTGTGTGTGTGTGTGTGTGTGTGTGTGTGTGTGTGTGTGTGTGTGTGTGTGTGTGTGTGTGTGTGTGTGTGTGCTTGCATCAACTTTGTGTGACTGATCCAACACCTAGTCAATGAGCATCTATAGGTGTCCTTGAAAATGTCAGTGTGGGTATTATGGGATAGTGGGTGAAGTTAGTGTTCCCTGATTATCTTTTATTACTGCAGACAGAAGTCATTGTATTGTATTGTGTAGCATACAGTGTGCGCACGTTAATATATGCTAATACATATTTACACTAGTAGGCACTAGGCAGACAGTGTGATGGTGCATTGTGTAATACTGTGCTGGGTTTTCCTTTTCCTGAAGGCTGGGTTGCATAGAAGTGATTGCATCTTTATGTTCTTGTTCCCTTCCTCCTGGCTCTCTATTTATATTCTTTCCTGCATTTCTCTTTAACATGCTGTCTGCTGCACTGTATTCAAATGTAGTGTCAAGTTATACACTAGAATAGAGTAGATATTATTTTTGGTAATTATGTATAGATAAAAAAAATACAAAAGAGTATATATTAGTCATCTTCTCCCTGACTCTCTATCAGTCTGTGTCTCTGTCAGTCTGTCTCTCTCTCAGTCTGTATTTCTCTGTCAGTCTGTCTCTCTCAGTCTGTGTTTCTCTGTCAGTCTGTCTCTCTCTCAGTCTGTGTCTCTCTGTCAGTCTGTCTCTCGCAGTCTGTCTCTCTCTCAGTGTGACTCTCTGTCAGTCTCTCTCTCTGTTAGTCTCTCTCTCTCTGTCAGTCTGTCTCTCTCAGTCTGTGTCTCTCTGACAGTCTGTCTCTCTCAGTCTGTGTTTCTCTGTCAGTCTGTCTCTCTCAGTGTGACTCTCTTGTCAGTCTCTCTCTGTTGGTCTGTCTCTGTAAGTCTATGTCCCTCACAGTCTATTCCTGTATCTCAGCCCGTCTCTTTGTCAGTCTGCTCTCTCTCAGTCTGTGTTTCTCTGTCAGTCTGCTCTCTCTCAGTCTGTGTTTCTCTGTCAGTCTGTCTCTCTCAGTCTGTGTCTCTCTGACAGTCTGTCTCTCTCAGTCTGTGTTTCTCTGTCAGTCTGTCTCTCTCAGTCTGTGTTTCTCTGTCAGTCTGTCTCTCTCAGTCTGTGTCTCTCTGACAGTCTGTCTCTCTCAGTCTGTGTTTCTCTGTCAGTCTGTCTCTCTCAGTGTGACTCTCTTGTCAGTCTCTTTCTGTGAGTCTGTCTCTGTAAGTCTATGTCTCTCCCAGTCTATTCCTGTATCTCAGCCCGTCTCTCTGTCAGTTTGCTCTCTGTCTGTCAGTATCTGTAAGAGAAGGTCCAGGTATGTTCCTGGGCTAACGAGGAGCGTGTCGGTGTCGGGGCTGCAGAGGGGCTGAGCCGGGGCCCGAGCCGGGGCCTTAGATGGTGCAGCTAGGCGTGCTGTTAAATGGGTCATCCCCGCTACCGCTCGTTAGCTCTATCTGGGTCAGCCTGCCGGAAAGGAGATAGGGGAAGAGGCGGAAGACCTGCAGAGGAATACACTGCAGGTCCGCAGGTTAGAGGAGGCTATCACAGGAGGGTTGGAGATGGTTGAATGGATGAATTGATGAATGCTTGTGGAAAAGGAGAGGGGATAAAGAAGAAATGCATTTGAGATGTGTTGGAAAAGAAGAGGCTGTGGGGTTATAAATCCTATATTGAAGAAGTTCGACAAATAATCCATATATATATATAATCTATGTATATATAAATATGCCAACATGGTTACAGTGCATATGAGGAAGTGAGATAATGAGATACGCATGGAATGATATATTGAGGCAAGGATTAGAGGTGTTTTAGTTAGAGAGAGAGAGAGAGAGAGAGAGGGGGAGAGAGAGGGAGAGGGGGAGAGAGAGAGAGAGAGAGAGAGAGGGGGAGAGAGAGGGGGAGAGAGAGGGAGAGAGAGGGGGAGGGGGGGGAGAGAGGGAGAGAGAGAGAGAGAGAGAGAGAGAGAGAGAGAGAGAGAGAGAGAGAGAGATAGAGAGGGGGGGAGAGAGAGAGAGAGAGAGGGGGAGAGGAGAGAGGGGGAGAGAGGGGGAGAGAGAGGGAGAGGGGGAGAGAGAGAGAGAGAGAGAGAGAGAGAGAGAGAGAGAGAGAGAGACGGAGAGAGAGAGAGAGAGAGAGAGAGAGAGAGAGAGAGAGAGAGAGAGAGAGAGAGAGAGAGAGAGAGAGAGAGAGAGAGAGAGAGAGGACAAAGGAATGGAGCCGCGAGTAATTCTTGGTCAGAGTTAGGAGATTCCCCTGGGAAAGACACACACACACCTACACACACACACACCCACACATACAGGGAAATGCATAGCATCATGCATCATACATGTGTACACCTGCGGTGGAGTTCATGTGATAATTTAACTGTTCACACAAGCACATGGTTAGCACAAAATAGGAGTGAAGTGCTAACACTGCACATGGGAGGGAATAAACAACACTCAACACAATATACATGCTGCGTACACACCCATGAACACATTTACAATTTGTACCTCTGACCTTCTAAAATGTATTCATTTAAATTTGATCAAATAAAAAAACCATGATATTAAATTTCTCCCTTGGATATTTGATAGAATTTCGATATTTCCAAGAGATAAATCAGGAAGACCTTATGTCTCTCATCAGTTTTTGTCTGATCATGTATTCTCGTCGCAGAGGTGTGTCTGTGTTTGTGTGTTACTGTGAATGTGTGTGCATGTTGCTACAAGGGAAGAAGATCAGAATAGTACATAGAGAGCAGATTGGGAATATGTGGACACCTGCCCTCTCCCCCCTCTCTCTTACCACCCCCATCTCTGTTATTCTTTGTTACAGCCTCCCTCCCCCACATTCTGCCCCCCCCCTACACACACACACACACACACACACACACACACACACACACACACTTCACCCCTCCAGACATCTCCACCATGAAAGGGCTGTTGAATCGTTTGGTTGTGTCTAGAGATTGACAAGAGGCACCCTTGGGTTTTTCTAAAAGCTCCAACCACACACACACACACACACACACACACACACACACACACACACACACACACACACACACACACACACACACACACACACACACACACACACACACACACACACACACAGAATGTTCCTCCAAAGCTCTTAAAGACTTTGAGATTAATTGCTCCTTAGATCAGATATGTTGTCTGGGTTAGATACTTTGTAGTCTATTTGATTTATATGTGTGTTGTTACATGTGTGTGCCAAAAATGTACTACTTGTGTGCTTTTGTTTTTCGTTTGTGTGCATTTAGCTGTGTGAGTGTACGTGTGTCCACTCTGCATCGAGCACTCTTAAATTACACATTAATTATGTATCCTGGTGTCTCCAGTGATGTACTTAGCAGACCGATATCTTGTCTGTAAGCTACACACATCTTCAAACATTAACAACCTAACAACGCTCTAGCCTTTTATAGCCATCGTAAAATATAAGTTGGGTCCTATACCATGACCATCGTTTTTCATGGCCTAAGGTTCTGGTACACATATAAAGAAACGTTTAGTATGGTTGTTATCCTGTCTTTGTTCTCTTTATCGTTTATAGCTATCAGGCTCACCCTGCTGAAAGCCCATGTGGGCACAAGCAGACTCACAGATCAGCAGCATAGCTCTGATCCTCACCACAGCGATCCTTGTGTCCACATTGCCTTTTCCAACCTTTTGTAACGCCTGTACACTATCTCGAACCCAATACCTCAAACGAACCACCTCAAACCGAAAACCTGAACTCTGACACAGACAACCGTTAGCTAAACCCAACTATTCCAAACCGAATAGCTAAACTTAGACCCTAATCCTGATTTCCTGGGTTTAAGTGTGTGCGAGATGTGCTGCATGTGCGTGGTGACTCGTCAGGGCGGTTGGGAGTCGCACCCAGGAGCCGGGCGAAGCAGGGTGCCAGCGCTGGCAGCATAGTCACAGCCCCAGCCCTGGTTTAGCAGCTTACTCAAACACTGAGGCACAGCCAGTCAAGCCTAGACAGCTTCACAGACTGAGTCATGTCCAACATTTTATTTATTTTTATCCTTGTTTTTGCTTAATAAGGCAGCCGGTGTGGTTTCCGTGTATTTTCTTACTACTGTGGTCCAAGTTTATGAAGACACCAGCCAAGCCACTGATGAAGTAGAAAGAAACGTCAGTAATAGCAGCCTTTCTAAAGTGTTGTCGGACAGCTTTTAAAAAGAGGACAGTCCAGTTTTCATTCAAATTACGTGTTTTTACAAGTGAGTGATGCTTGGTGGTTTTGGTAGCTCTGTGTCATGTGCAGGCATGCTTTGGCAAACCTTAACACACAAATTGCAAATAGGACACAGAAAACCCATTCACACACTTACTTTTTTTAACCATATATATTTGCTAGTATTACGACATACTGTAATAAAAGGCTTGCATTCAATTTCAAACCGCTCTTTTCCTCGCTTTTTGCGCTCTCTCTGTCTCTCCATCAGATACACACACACGCAGACACACACAGAATGGCTCCCTCTCTCTCTGACTCTTTCTCTCACCCTCAACGTGGCTGAGCAGCGCTATAATTAACCTGGGCCAAGGTCCTTATGGACAAAGAGACGTTTGCTTTCTTTCTCTTTTGCTCTCTCCGTGTCGTTTTGTTCTTCAGTGTAGCACCTTTATTATTTTACTTTGTTACCGCGGCTCCTTTCCTCTCCTCCCCCTCCTCCACTCCCTCTACAGCATCTCTCTCTCCTCTCTCTCTCTCTCTCTCTCTCTCTCCCTCTCCCTCTCCCTCTCTCCCTCTCTCTCTCCCTCCCTCCCTCTCCCTCTCCCTCTCCCCCTCCCTTGCGCACCCTTCCCCTCTCCCTCCCTCTCCCTCCCTCTCCCTCCCTCTCCCTCCCCCCTCCTCCCTCTTTATATCCACTTCCCTGTTCTAAATGAAGCCTCTGTAAGTGACATCATCAGTGTGCTGCCGGGGATCAGCGCGGTGGAAGTGGGGACGTGGACGTTGCTGCGCTACCGGCAGGGGCTCCACAGGGACCCCGGCATCGTGGGGGGGGGTGGGGGGCTGCCACGGCTGTGCCACAGTTGCTATGGTTACCGTCACTAATGCGATGCAATAACATGCGACAGCCGCTGTCGACTCCTTGGCCAGAGTCAGATGTTGATGTGTTTGGGCTACTGTATCCGCTCTGAAACCTGAGGAGCCCTCACCGTCTGGGACGGCCCCCTCAAGGCCCACTGCCTACCTAGACTCTAGAGTATCCATCCATCTCTATCTGATCCATCTCCATTTTAACACCCTGGGCTTAACGCGGACCCCATCAGATAGGAGGGGATTGGATTCTATCTCTTACCGCGACTGAATGTGTCTTCGCAGCTCTTTCATGGCGGGATGATTGTTATTTTTGTTCCCTCATCATTCCTTTGTTCTTCTCTCTCCCAGAGCGGAACAGCTCCCCGCTACAGCCCGGCGTCAAACTTTAGCTCACCGTTAATGTGGGCTTACTGTACGGTAGAGGCCCATTATGTGGGCTTACTGTACGGCAGAGGTCCATTATGTGTGCTACTGTACGGTATTGTCTCCAGGCTCAGGAGTTACACTGTACCCTTTCTAAAGAGGAGCATTAATAAAGTGTGCTGCTCTTTGCTGCTGCAGGGCCTTTTTGTAAGAAAGCTATTCTCGCCCTCTATGGCACTGTGTGTGTTATGTGTTATTCTGCTCAGCGTATCTCATGGTTCCCATAATGGCGGTTCCACGGTTTAATTCTACAGTTCACTGTGTTGTTGTGACAGTGAAGAGACAGTTCCTCGCTCCTCCCTTCTCTTTTTACTCTCCTCTCTCTTTCCACGTCTCTCTGTCTCTTCTGCTAATGCGTTCTGTTTCGCTGCATCTGATTCCCCTCTCTCCTCAGCTTATCCATAGGGACGTTTAATTTGTATATATCTTATCCACTCATATATTATTTATGTGTGTGTCCTCTCTCTCTCTCTCTCTCTCTCTCTCTCTCTCTCTCTCTCTCTCTCTCTCTCTCTCTCTCTCTCTCTCTCTCTCTCTCTCTCTGTTTCTGTGTTTCTGTTATCGCTGGCTCTTGTCTGACCTTGCTGCAGGATACTGGGAGCCATGACGGTTATCAGGTGATCGATGAACATTTTGCTTCTCTTGCTCCTTTTCTCCCGCATCGTCCCTCCGTCTTTTCTTCTGTCCGTGGTGAGGCGATCTCTTTCTCACTAGCCAATGTCGTGGAATTGCGTCAGTGTGAATCCAACGTGAATAGTGAACATTTTTGAAATGGAACGTTGGCGTGACACACCGGCCTATCGAAGACGAGGGACAAGTAACACGCAACCTGATTGGTTAATGGAACAGAATCCGTGAGCAGCTATCCAGAAATGCATCAACACACGCACACACACATACACATACACATACACATACACACAAACATACATATACACATACACACACACACATACATATATACACATACACGTGCACATACATGTGTATCGTTCCAACACACATACACACAGAGTTCAGCAGTAAAGGAAGCAGTAAAGGAAATTTATCTCCGTCCTCTGGTCTGATGTTAGGGGACAGTATTGAACCATTGGCCACACACAGACACACGCACACTCAAACACACTCCCACCCTGTAGCCTCGCAGCGCAAATGACTGTCCAGATCTCAACTCTAAGATGTGACCGCCCTGGATACCAGTTATTATGTAGTGGTATAGAGTTACAGTAGGATGGTTTCATAACCACCGTGGACCATTTGATATTCTATTACATGGAAATGGCCCCATCGAAATGTCTGTGGTAAAGACGGGTTCAAGGAGGTGTCATGTTAGAGAAACATGAAAAGGAGAGTTAGATTAGAAAATGCATGTATTATATATCTATATATATATACATATATATGTATATGAAGATTAACTGTTATGGAGTCACAGTCCAGCTTTTATCAATAATTCACTGATTCCTAGTTTTGGATTGATTACTTCTCTCTGTGCAGTTACTGTATGTGTGTGTGCACGTGACTGTTCACCCGTGCCATCGTGTGTAAGTGTGTGTGCGCGTGCGTTCACCCGTCGCCATTGTCTGTATGTGTGTGTGTGTGTGTGTGTGTGTGTGTGTGTAATCCCAGTCCCAAGAAACCAGTTATGTTGCATCAAACGGGGCGAGTGTCAGGGAGGTGTCACCTGCAATTATCACATCAGCTGCTCCTGTGAACACATAACCGGGCTGGACGGACGACGTCTGTCCCCAGCTCCACAACACGGGCCCGCCCGCCCGTCTGTGCCCCCCTCACACGGAGTCAAAGTCAGCCACGGCTTATTAAACGGGAATCCCCCCCACTGTGGAGGTTACGGAGGCTGCAAACCCCCCCCCCCCCCCCCCCCCAGAGATGTGTTTGTGTGTCTACCAGGATTCACTCGGTGCGGCGGCAGAATGTGACCCGTCGGCAAGTGGTTAATCTGAAAAGGTTGAGGTCTGGAAAGACTTCTAGTCCCAGAGGGATTTTTCTGGCTTGATACTGGCTTGTGTTATATTAGCTGCTGAAGCGTATCCAAAGTCTAAACTAAGGAGGTCCTGAAGGCCCTGCGGCCAGGAACTGACAGTACCAACAGTGCGTTGGTAGTGCGTCTTTCTCGTCTCTCTCTCTCTCTCTCTCTCTCTCTCTCTCTCTCTCTCTCCGTCTCTCTCTCCCCCTCTCTCTCTCTCTCTCTCTCTCTCTCTCTCTCTCTCTCTCTCTCTCTCTCTCTCTCTCTCTCTCTCTCTCTCTCTCTCTCTCTCTCTCTCTCTCTCTCTCCGTCTCTCTCTCCCCCTCTCTCTCTCTCTCTCTCTCTCTCTCTCTCTCTCTCTCTCTCTCTCTCTCTCTCTCTCTCTCTCTCTCTCTCTCTCTCTCTCTCTCTCCCCCTCTCCCCTCTCTCTCTCTCGTCATCAGAGGGTTTAAACTGACAGGCAGACCGATAGAAGGCCGGTGGTCTGCCCCATGTGTTTGTGTATTTTATGTGTTGTGACGGTGTGTCTGCGTTTGTGTATGAGACATTTTTTGTGCTTTTCCTGCCTGCGTCTGATCCCTGCCTCTTTGAAGTGCCATTTAAAGGTCACAGAGCCGGCCTTGGTTCTGCACTAAAGATTGTGCCTTCCACAGGCAAAATGACCGGCATGAAGAGGTTATATAATATGATGATAATATTATATGACATGATAATAATGTTGTATGATAATATTATATGATAATATTGTCAAAAGTGGCATGAAGCTAAAGATAGGCTGACAGCACTACTTCCTGCTTTCTGTTCTGCTTTTTCCTGTATGTTCTTGTATGTTCTTGTATGTACAAACATACACAGACAAACACACAAACACACACGCGAACACAAACATGCACACACAAACAAACACATACATGCATGCACACACACAGCCTCTCTCTCTCTCTTTCTTTGTCTTTCTCTGTCTCTCTGTCTCTCTGTCTCTCTCTCTCTCTCTCTCTCTCTCTCTCTCTCTCTCTCTCTCTCTCTCTCTCTCTCTCTCTCTCTCTCTCTGTATCTCGCTTGCTAATCCTCCATGTTTCCTGCCAGGGTCGGCAAAAGGAAGCAGTCGCTATGGTAACATGTTATGTAAATGTCATTTGTGCACCTCACTTAGGTTATTACGGTAACAAAACACTGGGGGCAATAAGACCTTGGGGAGAGGAAAGGAGAGGAGAAGAAAAGAAAGGACACAGACACACACACACACACACACACACACACACACACACACACACACACACACACACACACACACACACACACACACACACACAGAGAACAAAACACACACGTCTCTTTCAGCCAATTGTCCCAGCATGGCCTTTTTCGTGCACAGAGAAAAAACAACGCACATGCACATTAAAGAACATACACGCACACATACACACACACATGCACGCGGACATACACATACAAACACATAAAATAGGAAACACACTCTTTAAAATACTTCATGCAGCACATCCAATCGACATGGACACACAAGGACACATGCATAGACACATGAATAATTCAGAGGAATATTATGCTTTGAGATCATATTTCAACCGGTTTATTTGTTCAAGGGCACCAACTCACACACTGAACACACACTTGCTAAATAAGCAGTAGCCATGGAGGAACGCATAGTAACACAGATAGAGTGTGAGACAGAGAGAGTGTGAGACAGAGAGACTGAGTGACCGAGTGTAAGAGACAGAGAGTGAGAGAAAAATCTAATCTCTCTATCTTAAAAATCATGTCTCATTATTTTATTGATAATTGATTACGATTATAAAAGGCTTTATGAAAGGCGAGTGGACAGGCGTATACAAAGAGACACACAAGCACGCACACACACACACACACACACACACACACACACAGACACACACACACACACACACACACACACAAACACACACACACACACACACGCACGCACACACACTGCTTATACAATAACTTGTGTGTTTTGGATGCCCTCATTGTTCCAGTGACTACCACTTAGACCGTGATGATGATGACAATGATGAAGGCTCACAGAATCCCAGGGCCTCACTGTGAGTGTGTGCGTGTGTGTATTTGTGTGTGTGCGTGTGTTCCAACCACAAGGAGCGAACATCACTATGATTTGAAGAGTCTACAAGATCAGCTGACCCTGGTACAGGACACTTAGAGCAAATCACTTTAACTCTGCCTGTCAACTTGTTCTCTATCACTCTCTCTCTCACACTCTCTCTCTGGCCGCAGTAATGCAACATCAAGATGGAACACTAACCTCTCTCTCTCTCTCTCTCTCTCTCTCTCTCTCGCGCGTGCTCTCGGTCTCTCTCTCTCACACACAAACACACACACACACACACACACACACACACACACACACACACACACACACACACACACACACACACACACACACACACACACACACACTACCTCTCTCTCCGACCTCTCACCCTTGAGATGGGGCGGGACCGGAATGGCTGTTAAATCTCCTTCCTGTCTTCGCCCATAACAGCGTACTGTATAAAGACACCTTTACCCTCTGGCTCCTGTCCAGCGGCCCACAATGTCGAAGTGCTTACAGCTCATCATTCATGTGCACATACTTTAGTGACCTGACTGAGGTTTATTACTATTAATATTATTATTATTACTGTCACCGCATGCAGGGTTGGCCAAACGGCCGCCTACACTGCATCACCTCGCTCTTTTTCTCCCTCCTCTCTCTCTCTCTCTCTCTCTCTCTCTCTCTCTCTCTCTCTCTCTCTCTCTCTCTCTCTCTCTCTCTCCCCCCCTCCCTCACCGGGGGAGTTTGGGAAGCTGTGTGTCATCTGATAACACATTTTTGGCCTTTGGTGTTTACCTCTAGAGACCAGGGAAACATAAGAAGAAATGTGTGTGTACCATGCACGTGTGTAAGTCTGTGCTTGTGTGTGCTGTTGTGTGTGTGTGTCTGTCCACGTTTTTGCGCCAATCATTGAATGATTCCCAATTCTGGGCTGCTACTGCCTCTTTCTGAACACTTTCTACACATAACATGGGTATCCTCTGAAGGCAGGAGATACACAACATGACGAAAGGCTGGTGTATGAAGTGAAATACTTAGAGAATGTGTGTTGTGAGAGAGAGAGAGAGAGAGAGAGAGAGAGAGAGAGAGAGAGAGAGAGAGAGAGAGAGAGAGAGAGAGAGAGAGAGAGAGAGAGAGAGAGAGAGAGAGAGAGAGAGAGAGAGAGAGAGAGAGAGAGAGAGAGAGAGAGAGAGAGAGAGGGTGTTGGGGCATTGTTTACAGGGCAGTTACATCTGCTTGGCACAGCACCGGACAGCGGAATGTAGTGAGGTGTGTGTGTGTGTGTGTGTGTCTCTGTGTGTGTGTGTCTGTGTGTGTGTGTGTGTGTGTGTGTGTGTGGGGGTGGGAGAATTAGGCGGTGCTGAATAGAGTGAAAAAGACAGATGGATCCAATCCTCAACCTCAGCCAGGGAATATGATTTCGGAGTAGATTGATATCCAACTGCTCTCAAGATGAATGATCAACACATACAGCAGAGGGAGATAATTATATGAATAAAGTTAACCACTACGGATGCAATAAGAGTGTGTGATTTAGACAACTGCAGGTCGAAGTGAATTGGAAAACAGTATGTTTGCAGCTGCAGATGTTAACATTGTCTGAAATGAACAGCGACCAATCAGTAATGTTAAGCGCTGCAAGACCCACCCCCACCGCTCTTTTGGAAAGTCCTACCCCCCAGGCAAGGACATTTCTGGGGGCAAAATAATCAATTTAGACCCTGGTTCCTGCGGTGCAAACACACTCAGGTGCTGCAAAGGTTCTCCTTCCAAGGTAACGTTCCTGCGGTAGAAACGAGGCTATAGAGAGAAAGAGTGAATCCCAGACAACATAATCATTATTATAAACTTTAGAACACTACATGAAGACTTTCAGGGCAAAAAAGGCTGCAGCTTATTGAAAAGCACTTAAGGTCTCAGCATGATTCTGCATGGATGCTGCAGACCCTTTTGTATTGCTCACATTCTGCCATCACCCGAGCACAAGCATTGAGAGGTTGAGGATATCAGACAAGCAACTGGTCGATTGTACGATACAGTCGAATCAATTCCCCTTAGCTCAATTTCGAGGCCCCCATCCATTATGAACGGGGTGTGCTTGAGAAGACTTGATTGCAGATGTGGTCGTGACTGGGACTATTCCCGTTGGTGGCAAAAGACAGAGCTTTGTTTCAAAAAAGCAGATCCAGTGTGTTTCTCCTCCAGACACAATCAATGACATTATCAGGCCGGGCCATTGATGTGTGAGAACTCCTTCTTTTGCTCAGAACAAATATCCCTCCACGGAGGGATGGTTAGGGAATGAGAGGAGTGAAGAGGAGAGATGAGACAAAGGGATGAATGTACGAGAAGAGAGCAGGGGTTACACAGATACATAGATAGATAGATAGATAGATAGATATATTGTTTGCCTGACAGATGGACAGGCAGGCGGACAGACAGACTTGAGACCCTTTTTCCTGGCTCACCTATCTCTGAGCGGTCCTTTGTTGTGGTGCTTCCCTCCCCTGATGAGAGTGGCTGGTTTCCATGGAAACAGACTGGGCCAGACAATGTTCTCTACACCGCAGTGCCCCCAGTGTTGGTGTGGGTGGGTGGGTGTGTGTGTGTGTGTGTGTGTGTGTGTGTGTGTGTGTGTGTGTGTGTGTGTGTGTGTGTGTGCGTTTGCAAGTAGGTGCGGGTTGATGTGTGTGTGTGTGTGTGTGTGTGTGTGTGTGTGTGCGCGTGTTTGTGCGTGTGTGAATTTCTTCAAACACGGTGGGAGTTTATGATTTAGAGCAGGCTAATGCAGTGTCTAGCAGACACTTGAGGAAACAGAGGTGTGCGTGCCTGTGTTGTTTAACAGTCAACAACAGGCTCTCATTTTCTTGCACCATATCTGACAGCTTTCTACCTACCTCCCTGTTTATATCAAACCCCATTCCAAGGTACTCTGCCTTTATATTACCTTTTCTGGGTTTGTTTATTCGTTCTCTCTATCTATCTTTCTTCCTTTCTTTCTTTGTTACCGGTGTTATCCCTTAACACCGTGGTGATTGTGCCCATAGCTGAACCTGAAAACCTTTCTCTGCCGTGTTACCTATTTAATCCGGTTCTTCAAAATAAAAATCCTGAGTTTGCCAGACATTATATTGAAATGCTCTGCTCGGAGCGATGTTTTTCACTGTGTACACAGGCAGGGGTACGCTGTGAAATACTTTCATTCAGCTCGGTGGTGCTTTAACACAGTGTGATAATACTTCAGAAGAACACCTAATAATTGGATTAACCAGTGTGAGATTGTTTAAAAGTCTGTGATCTTTATAGATCTATAACGATGTAGTATTGATTAAGTTCTTTCTTTCTTTCTTTCTTTCTCTCTCTCTCTCTCTCTCTCTCTCTCTCTATGTTGCAGAACCCCCAAAAGAAAAGAGGGGTGCGACCAAACAACAAACCAGAGAAGAAGCTCTGTCCACAGGTAACACACATACACACACACACACACACACACACACACACACACACACACACACACACACACACACACACACACACACACACACACACACAAACTAAGATCTAATGAATCAACGAGAGCACTGAACTGCTCCTTCAGCACATCAATGTTGAAACAGTCGGAGGTAGATTGACGTCTGTCAATCTATATAAAGATAGGGGGGGAGAGGGAGAGAGAGAACAGATGCATGAAAGAGGTGGAAACAGTAGCCTCGAGCCTATGAACGCTCTTATTACTCTTTGCACTCAATGCTAAACATCGATGTTTGAAAGTGCCTATGGTTTTCTGGTTTTCTGCCACAATATCTTTCCATTGCTCTATGTGTGTCTCTCTCTGTATTTCTGTATCTCTTTCCCTATCTATGTACGCATATCTATCTTTGAATATGTATCCCTATATCTCTCTCTATCTCCCTCTGTCTGCGTCTGTCTACCTTTCTCTCAATCTCCTCTCTCTCTCTCTCTCTCTCTCTCTCTCTCTCTCGCTCTCTCTCTCTCTCTCTCTCTCTCTCTCTCTCTCTCTCTCTCTCTCTCTCTCTCTCTCTCTCTCTCTCCCTCTCCCTCTCCCTCCCTCTCTCTCTCCCTCTCTCTCTGCAGGAGGACAGTGCCGACCTGAAGTGCCAGCTCCACTTTGCTAAGGAGGAGTCGGCCCTGATGTGCAAGAAGCTGACCCGTCTGGTGAAGGACAGCGAGGCCATGAAGGAGGAGCTGGCCAAGTACCGCTCGCTGTACGGAGACGTCGATGCCTCCCTCACCGTGGAGGAGGTGGGTGGACCGGGGAGGGGAGGAGCCACTGTTCAGGCCGTCTCAGTGGTCACACCCCCTTTTGGTGCTTTAGTCACAACAGTGTGGTGGTTTAAGGCTTAGTTATTCTACGCCGAAGCAATGCAAGGGGTTTACGAACCCGTTATGTCCTGGCGGACCCTCCTTGCGGACCCTCCTTGCGTCCACCGCGAGGGCCTGACATGCGCCTCCCAAAAATGTTACCCTTCCGTCAAGGCAGCGCATCAGCAAGGGCTGTGATTGGTCCCCTAACTGAAACCCGATGCAGAACCAAAACAGGTTCACAACTGCCTGGAAGCAGACAGAGTAGAGTAGTGTTGTAGTGAGCGACAGAGTGGAGTACTGTTGTAGTGAGAGACAGACTGGCTAGAATAGAGAGGAGGAGGAGGAGGAGGAGGAGGAGGAGGAGGAGGAGGAGGAGGAGGGGGACATGAAAGGGTGAACTCATGCAAGGCGAATTTAGTTTCATGTGGTCTGGTCAGGTCTAGTAACACAGCACACACAACGTCCCAGTGTGTGGAGCACTAACCTCTTCTGTAAGGACAATCACATTTTATTCGATTACGTTTGTGCGATAGCGATATAGCAATAGAGGCTGCAGCTACTGCTGCAGCTTGATGTTGTTATGGCCTAAAAATAATACTAATAATGTGATTTCCTCCACACATTAGGACTTATATTATCAGAACGTGTTGTAGTAGTAGTAGGAGAGGTAGCAGTAGTAGTAGTAGTAGTATTAGAATCAGCAGCGGCAGCAGTACTAGAAGAAGTAGTTGCAGTACTAGTATTAGTGGTAGTATTAGTAGCCGTAGCATAAGTAGTTGTCGTAATAAAGGTGGTAGCATGAGAAGCCGTAGTACTAGTAGTCAATCACCTGGTGAAGCTGCAGTAGTAGTAATAGTACAACTAATAGTGGTACTATGAGTAGCAGTTGTAGCAGTAGTTGTAGTACTAGTGTTAATACCATGCGTATCGTGACATTCTCCCCTTCACCACCAGGTGGCGGACTCGCCCCACACCCGCGAGGCGGAGGTCAGAGTTCACCTGAAGCTGGTGGAGGAGGAGGCCAACCTGCTGAGCCGTCGCATCGTGGAGCTGGAGGTGGAGAACCGCGGCCTGCGGGCGGAGATGGACGACATGAAGGGACCCCAAGGTACGGGCGCCTCCGTCAGGGGGGGGGGGCACGTAGCGGCCGCGACCCCGCCCGACCCCCTGAACGCCGATCACACTAGTGATAGTAACGACACGCTTCGTCAAAGACATGATAAATATCTAATAAAAGTGGCATTCAAATATTTAAGGGAATATAAATGAAGTGGTAGAAATAGGGATAGACAAGGGAGGAGGGTTGGACAGACGACTGTAAACCCTTGAAATACATACTTGACTATCCTAGCTTTCTGAGTGTTTTTTATTCTCTACATCTCAGACGAACCTCACGATCTCACCGGGATGAACGGCCACATGGGGGCGGGGCTTTCGCTCGGAGGCGGGGCTATGGTCATCGGGGGCGGGGCTTCGTCGGAGAACGTGATGGAGCTCCAGCGGCACCTGCAGTTCGTGGAGGAGGAGGCGGAGCTGCTGCGGCGCTCCCTGATCGAGCTGGAGGAGCAGAACAAGCTGCTGATGAACGAGATCAACCGCTACAAGTCCGAGCTCCCGCCGCCCGGCCCGGCCCTCGCCTCCGGCGGCCCGGGCTCCCCGCCGAGCGACGGCGGGCTCGGCGACACCATCCAGGAAGGGGCGGAGCTCATCAGCGACGAGGCCACGCCCCAGGAGCGGGAGGTGCGGGAGGCGCGGCTCCAGATCGGGGACCTGAACGGCAAGGTGAAGAAGCTCCAGTACGAGAACCGCGTGCTGCTGTCCAACCTGCAGCGGTGCGACCTGGCATCCTACCACTCGCCTGCCTCCCACTCCTCCTCCTCCTCCTCCTCCTCCTCCTCTTCCTCCTCTGCGCCCACACTACCACCGCTGGCCTTGGAGACGTGCGGCCCAGGCGGCGACGCGGCAGACTGTCTACCCAGCAGGTAAGACGGTTTTGGTTATCCTGTCCGTTAGGAACATAGGCTTAGCTGGGCGTGGCCGCAGTGCCATTCCTCATTCTTCAGTCATTGCATAGTCGTTAGTTAGTTATATAGTTGTTATATTTGCCCCTTTTAAAATGATTTGTTCAAATTCTTTAAGACACTCGTTTTTTTACTTTACTTCTACTACTATTTTTACAGTTTCAGCTACTATACATTTTCGCTCCTCATTCTTCATTCATTCAACGTACTTCAGCTGTGACATGGTACCTTTCCCTTTTCAAAGTATTTATTCTACTTTTCGCCCCCCCCCCCCCCCCTCCTCAGTCCGCTACACCGGGAGGGTCCAGTAGGGGGCGAGAACGACCATCTGGAGACACGGGACAAGAGGTGCCCACCGGCTGACAGCTCCGGCGCCGTGACGTCACTTCCTGCCTGCCTGCGGTTTAAGGACCATGATGCCCTGCTGGCCATGAGAGAGCAGGCTCGCCTGGTCTCCATGGCGATCCAGCTGCTGACCATTCCCACCGAGGCCAACTGCCTCTCTCCCTCGTCCCTCTACCACTTGGTCTGTCAGGAGGAGCCGGCGGGGTCATGTGACCACCCGGACAAACCTCAGAACCAAGTCAGTTCAAAAGATCGTCCGATAACGATTTGATTTGGTCTGAATGTATTACAGTGATGCTTTCATTGTGTGGTTTGGTGTTTTCAGAATGAATGATGTACACAAGTAAAATGATAAGAATGAAAATATAAGCGAGAATAAAATAAATTATGTAAACAATGTCATTTATATAGATATATTACAGCGATTTATACCTATACCATCTATGTTTGGGTTGCGCTTTCAATTCGTATACTCTTATCTTTGTCCTTTCCCCTAATGCTGCAGTAACACCACGATTACCGTTCAGGGATTAATGACTAGTTCGTTTTCCCTTATCTTCTGTGGTCCAGATGTCCGAGTTGTCAGATCTAGCGGAGCGCCCTCTGGTGGCGGCCCTAACCAGCAGGCTGCAGGCTCTGCACAGCCAGCTGCAGGTGTTTGTGGAGAGAGTAGACAGCCTGGGAGGCTCCCCTGTTGGGGACCGGGACCCCCAGGTGGAAGGGGCCTCTCCCCAGACTCTGATGCCCGAAGGCAGGGGCCTCTCCCTGGGTGCAACCCCCTCCCTGCTTCCCCTGGGGCCGGCCGTCTC
>NC_044054.1:26674170-26866670 GCF_902167405.1 Gadus morhua
TGATGCTCATACATGTTGACCAGCCACTGAGCTAACCACAGACTATGGTAAACCCATACCTGTGTTCACACTGCTGACCAAACACTATTCCCTATCTAGTACATGTTGACCTAACCACTAAGCACTAACAATGTTAGTTTTAGCCCCAAATTCTGTAAAGCATAAAGATAATTAAAAAAAATTTAGGAGCTTTTTGTCACGCCGTCCATTGAATCTGGTGCTACGACACCCTTAATGTAAACATAAACATTTATTGATATCGTAGCAGTTGAAGTGAGGTGAAGTTATAATGTCAGCTGGAGGCTCATCCTCGGACGTTGAGACCGGCTGAGCGCTCTCGTCTTCGTGTGGTCCGGCATGACTGCGCGTGGTCATTGAGCGGGCTATTTTTATCCTCCGTGACCCTCCGCCCTGCGGTGTTTGTGCTGACCACATCACCACCAGCCAGACCCAGGACACAGGGCAGAGCCTTGGCCCTGACCCGTGTCTCGGTGCTGTTCCAAGAGAGGGAGTGACGGCTGCCCGCCCTGGTTTGAGTCCCAGCTGCTGGGGTTTGAACCACAGCTAAAGCGCTCCCAGATGTCTCTTAAGGGATAAGGGGGGCTTAGATCAGAGACGCACTGACTGCTCTCTTACGTCGTTATTAAACACACGCACGCATACACACACATACACACACGAACGCACAGACAAACCCACACACACGTTTCGTATTTGTGGTTCTGTTCCATGTCGCTGCCTGTGATCTTGATCCTGGTTACCAAGTCTGGAGGACACACTGTTTGTGTGTGTGTGTGTGTGTGTATGTGTATGTACGGTGTGTGTGTGTGTGTGTGTGTGTGTACAGTGTGGGTACGGTGGGTGTGTGTGTGTGTGTGTGTGTGTACGGTGTGTGTGTGTGTGTGTATATGTGTGCGATGGGGGGAGAGGGGGGTGGTGGAGGATTGACATGTCTGCATTTGCAGAACCTCTGTCAGCACACATAAGCCACCTGGAGTGTGTGTGTGTGTGTGCGTGCATGCGCGCACGTGTGTCGGTTTGTGTGAGTGTGCCTTTGTCTTTATAGCTCAGCTCTCCCTTCCCCTCAGTTGAACTTGTGTCAGCACATTTGGGTTTTTGGTCACACTATTAGTCTTTTGGTCAAAGCTGTTCTGTTTTATTTTCTTCTTTCCATGTCACTGTTCCCCCTCCCATCTCCCCCTCCAGTCTGTTGCGTATTGTGTGACTCTGTCCCACTGAGATCAGGGTGTTGTACTGTAATTACCTCAGCTTCTGCTACTGTCTGCGTCTGTCTGCCCACATGAAGCCTTTTGAGGCTTCCTCTATACTGGGCACTGTTATTGGGAAGGATTATGTGTGTGTTTGTGTTTATGTCTGTGTTTGCCTCCATGTGTATATAGACACAGATGAGCCACATTTAGCCAACAGTGCATGCAACGGTGCCTTAAAGCTGCAATCAGCCCATTTCGAAGCACGCCCCACTTTGTTTGGAGTCCATTGTGTTTCAATTGAGTCTCATGGTTCTCATGCATTCAAACGACAAGCGGCCATCGCTGTGGATCCGAATGCGATGAGACTCAAATCAAAACAACATCGATTCAAAACACAACAAGTGGGGCGAGCAAAAAAAGAACTGACTGCAGCTTAAGGTTAAATGCAGACGAAGTGCATCTCAGTGGAAAAAAAACGTTCATGTTCCGTCCTTGTGTCTGCGTGTCCTGCGGTTCCAGTCGAAGGCCGAGGGCAGCTGTGATGAGGCCGGCCTGACGGACAGCGCTCCCGACGGGCCCAGCCCACTGAGGTGAGCCTCACTCCGGTGCCCAACCTGCTTATGAGGACGGAGGATTAACATTCAGTCATTTATAGCAGACTGCGCTTTTAGCCGAAGCCACTTGCAAGTAAGGCTGAGAATAATTCAAGCACACAATCAAAATTAGAGAGTCGCTGCGGAACAAATTAGTGCTGCACAACCTGGTTATATAAATGGAGGGCAGCCATAGGAATCGTAAGTCCAAGGTTATTGTTTTGCGTATTAGTGGTATTGAAAAGTTCATTCGACGCCATGTATCCCAGTGCTTATTTAAATCCCACAATAGTTACTATGTTATTACAGTTCTGATGATCACAGTGACACAGCACAGCAATTACTTTGCTCAATTCTAATTTTCTCTTTTGATAGAGCCAAATCCATGTCAGAACTACAGAACCCAGAAATCAATGGACTCGCCACTCAAGAGGAGCGGAGCCTGTCCAAGGCCCCGCCCTCTTTCCTGTTCCGCCCGGAGTTTGGTGACATCACCGGGAAGAACTGGAGCTACCTGACCAATGAGGTGCTTTGATTACACTGATACGTCTGTGGGAGGGTATTGATAGGATTTCTGTCATCGTATTTATCCATTATTATGAATCCTCTGCTGTTTGGTAATAGGACAACGTATTAAATAGTAGCATACGAGTAAAATAGTAAACCTGTAGAACAGAGCCGTTTTGAACGCCACCGTTATCCCGCCCCTCCCGCTCAGACGCCGGAGGTGGCGGACGGCTGTAAGACCTGGGACGGCCCCGCCGGCCCGGAGGCCCAGCTGGACCCGGAGTCCGCCCGCAAGAGCTTCACGGCTCCGGACCGCACCGGGATCCGGATCTACTACAGCCCCCCCGCCGCCCGGCGCATGGAGCACCTCGCACGGCACCAGGCGGGCGGCACGGGGCCCCACAGCGGGCCCCTGGAGTCCGGCCCCGTCCTGGTCCAAAAGCCGCCATCCTCCTCCTCCTCCTCCTCCTCCTCCTCCTACGAGCAGTGGCTGAGCTCCCTGTCCACGCCCAGGGGGGCCCTGCTCGTCAGCCCCTCAGCGGTCAACGCCAACGGGGCCGCGGCCGACGGGGCCATGGACTCCCCTTCGTCCTCCCCCTCTGCCTCGTCCTCCTCGTCCTCCTCGTTCCGGGGCCTGGACATGGGGGACATCTCGGTGAACCTGAGCGACGACATGAAGGAGATGACCAACTGCGTCCGCCAGGCCATCCGCTCGTCTTCTCTGGAGAGGAAGTCCCCCAAGGAAGCAGGGAGTCAGGTGACTAACGCCGGTTCCTTAGCATCAATAACGTTGGTTAAACACTTCTTCTATGGTAGAATCGTCTTAATCGGTGAGGCTAAGAATTGTGCTACGATCTTGAATCATTCCTTTAATTAGTTTTCCTAATTGATTATTTCGTTCGTCTAAATTCCCTGACTCTCCTCTCTTGTCCCGCTGTCCTCCCCTCTTTCCCGATCCGTCCGTCCGTCCGCCCCGACGGCAGATTGCCGCCGGCATGGCCACGCGCTCCACGCAGACGGCCACGCAGTGCGCCAGCGTGGGGCTCCAGACCGACGGCGTGGGGTCGGCCCCCAGGGTCCCCCAGGGGCTGCACTCCAAGGCCTGGTCCCCGCGCCACTCGCCCGCCACCGCCGTGTCCTCTCTGGCGTCCGCCCGCACCCGGCAGATCTCCACGTCCCTGGACAAGGTCCACGGCCGCGTGGACCGGCCCTGCTGCTCACCGAAATACGGCTCCCCAAAACTGCAGCGCCGCGTGTCCACCGGTGAGGGGCCCGAACGCGCCGTGCGAACAGCTTGTAGGAGCCCCCTGTGTAGTCACCCTCGTGTTGGCACACAGCGTCTAGGTAGAGGAGAGATTAGGGCCCAATCCCATTTCTACCCCTTACCCCTTCCCCTTACCCCTTCAAAACAAGGGGGAGGGGTACGGGGAAGGGGTAAGGGGTAGAAATGGGATTGGGCCTTGATTTGGTTAGGTGGACGTGGATGTAAACCATGTCACGTATAAAACATACACAAGAAAGCTAAAATGTGTGTACATATTTGGGTGGGAGAAAAATACAATTTTGCCTTAAAAAAATATTTGCGTGTATATTATGTTTTGTAGGCCTTTTACTTCAGTTCAAGGGCAATTTTATGAAATGTTGAGAAGACCCTTATTTTCTCTTTCTATGTTGCATGACAAAATATGCCCCGCTTTGCAAGTACAGAAAATAATACAGAGCTCTTTATTCGATGGGGGCATCTAAAAGCCTCCGTCACCTCGATTACAATGGCAATCATTCTTTTGTTCAGGGTCAAAACCCCCCAGGCCCCTGTCCCTCTCTGACCCTGACACTTACACACTGCAAACATTTTTCAGCTTCGCTCAAAATAGAGATGGACTCAAAAGATCCAGCGTTTGACTGGCGTGTCTCTGCCGGCCTTTCAGGCTCCACCCCCAGACTGTCGGACGGGGGCCCCTCCCGGGACCGCAGCCTGTGGAGCCTGCAGCAGAGGCCCCTGGGGGGAGGTGGGGGGTCCGCCTGGGCCCGCTCCACCACCACCCGGGACAGCCCTGTGCTGAGCGGGCTGAACGACGGGCTGTCCAGCCTCTTCAGCGTGGTGGAGCACTCGGGCAGCATGGAGTCACTGGGGAGGGGGGACGCTGCAGGTAGGAGGGGGGCACGGGGGTTCATGGTTACTCTGGTTTTTACCTTTTTTAGGCCTTTTAACATAATGATCTAAAATTGTTTAAGGACAATCAAACCCGTTAAAACGTGTTTTACCTGTTAGAATTGAACTGGTCCCAGATCTCCACTTAAACGCACGATGTTTTCGAAAAGATAGAATCAAACGTAAATATGGACTCACATCGCCCTCTATGGGTTGAACGCGTGCTGTTGCATGAGAAACCTGTTGCGGACGGTTTAAGGGTTACCAGGTTACATCAATCAAACATTCTGGCTACATAACCCCCCCCAAAAAAAAAAAAAAAAATTATTTTCTTTTTTATGTGCCAGGAGTAGCTCAAACATGGGCTCTTATTCATTAAAAAGAGCAAAGTCATGTAAAAATCATCCAGTGGATGGTTGATTTATGTCAATCAAATGTTTAATTTAATACGAAAGGACGTTCCGTTCAAGGCTAGCTCTACACCACATCTACGTTTGATGATTTCTGCGCATTCTTATTCACCGTAAACCAAGCTCTTTTATTCCCACCAGGGGGCGCTACGTCCGGCAGGCATCCCCTGGCTGCAGGCCGGCCTTCGGGGCCCCCGCCCTGCCCCGCCGAGGCCGCCCCCCGCTACGGGGGCCTGGTCCAGGAGTTCCTCCGGGACGTCTGCGGCGGCGTCGGCCGTGGCCAGGCAGGGGCCTTCGTGCCTGGGGAGAGAGCGGTCCGAGACACCCTGCGCGGAGTGGACGAGCCCAAGCCGGAGTGCGTGATGTCCGGGGCGGGGGGGGCGGCGGCCGCCAGCGACAACGTGACCCGCATCGTCAACAAGAGGTTCATGAGGCACGCCGAGACCCCCTGCGTGGCACTGGGCGCGGCGTCCGGGACCGAGGTGAGGCGTTGGCCGCGATGAGCGGATGAACCGGATGGTAACGATCATGCAGGGGCTGTTTGAGAGAGGGGACAGGGGATGAAAGAGCAGAAGAGAGGGAGGGCTGGCAAAATGAACGACCCAAAGACGCCGCTGGGATGGAGATAGGATCACACCTTGTGTGTGTGTGTGTGTGTGTGTCAGTGACAGGCAAGATGGATTCCCGTGACCTATCAGGAGAAGGGAGCCCTAGATAGTCAGAAATGAGTCGGGAGAGGGTATTAGACAAATATCTGATTGTCTATCACAGGGGCAGATATTCTTAGATATTCTAACAGAGCATTTTATTCACTGACAGCTGACGGATTGCTATGACAAATTGCACTCGAATTATAGCTCTTAAATCCTACCTACAGCATCTTTAAACACAGAGAAATCATGATATAGACTTAATTTCTCGAATTTTACTATTTTTTATCCTCAATCTGGACAGCAATGTTTTCCATACAGAGGTATGTATTCAGTGGTGTACCCCTGTCTGTGTTTCAGGAAGCCCCCTGTGACTGCGTGGCCCAGTCTCTGTCTACTTGTTTAGCTCGACCCTCCAGGTCCGCCACGCGCCATTCGCTGGCTCAGTGTATGCACCGCCCACAAGAGTCACCCGTAGCCAATGAGGAGAGGCCAGACTCCTGCAATGAATGAACTTTGACTTCCACAGAATGACCCCCACCCTCACTTCACCAGCACCACATACACACTTCACACAAACACACACAAACTAAACACACATACACACACAATCACACTTCTAACATCCTCCTCAAATGTAAATACACACAGACAAACTGCCACACAGATCCACTGCCCAACTAACTCTTAAACTGTAGTTGCATCCTCTCACACACACATGCACACACACGCACACACACACACAGCACACTCTAAGTATGTAAATGATACATAATAATACAAGCAGTAACACACATACTGCTAGTGATCACCGATAATAATCAAGGAACATTCTAGATCGGGCTAGCCGACACCACACCTCCTCCCCTTCCCCCATCAGCCCCCCAAAACTACCAGCAGGATCTAACCCACTCAAACACAAGGAACTAAACGTGCGTACCCATTTGATGTCCTCCATGGAGTATGCACCAACTCTCTTTCGGAAACCGGGAACATCAAAATGATGATGTCACGACCAGACCAGTCTACAAAAGGTTTCACTGCCTTTCCTTTTTTTTTTGTGGTACGGTTAGATGGCGGTTGAGCGAATCCACCCGGCCGAAGCAACCAGAGAGCGGCGCTCTGAGGTCCCTTCCCAAGCATTCATGTTATAAACCCAGCCCCTTTACATTGCAAACATCGCAGCTCACATTTTCTCCAGCAGACCTTTTCCATGGCACCCGGTGGATAGCCGATCTCATGAGAATACCAAGGATAAAACCGTTAGAAACCACTTGATGCATAAAGGGGGGGAGGGGGGGGGGGGGGGGGGGGGGTAGAGTATTTAGTTATTAGCACAATTGGTCGCTTGCACATTTCTATTAGGAATATGCATGTATCTACCACAGGGTTTAGAAGAGTTACCTAGCGTTTAGAAAATAGGTTAATGAATTGAACTATATCCTCATTCTCCCCTTAAGACGTGTGTTAATATGCAGAAACCAACCGTGCACAAAAGTACATCTGACTTGATCAGCATAGTCACTGCCCCTTGCATGGCAATGAGCCTCTGCATCTCACCTCTGCACTGGCTCGCTCTGGTCTGAGGAAATAGTCATCGTCGTCATCTTCATCTTCATCGGTTCGTTAGATGAAGATTGCATGCGGCCCAGCTCCACTTTGAAATGATTTATGTAAGGGATAATGTAAAACGAGCCAGTCATTATAGTTAAAATAAACCCCAGAAAGGTTTTGTTTTTTTAAATCACCAGCTTGCCCTACATTATCCCACTTATTACAAAGCTACTTAGAAATCCACGGTTGTAAATAGCGTCCAATAGTGACGGTCTGTTATTAATAGCAGGGGTCCGCTATACAGAGATAACAGACCACTGAATGTCGTAATTTACCAATCAGAATCGAGTATACAAGGAAAATGCTTCAGAAGCTGTAATATAGTTTATCTAGACTGGCACAGATTTCGGCAGTGAAGGTACATGAGATGGAAAAGAGACTGTCCTGAGGCCAGTGTTTTACTCCAGGTTCCACCACCATGACCCTGTTCAAATGAGCTAAACTACCACATATTTATTGTACTACTTTTACCCAAAGGCAATTACTCTACTGCTTACAACTGCCAGACTTTGATGATTTTCATATGTTTTTTAGGTCTGATATATTTTACGGCATTTGGAAGTGTTCCTCTGTGTTTTCTCTATTTGGACAGCCATGTCATCTCCGTGAGGGCCTGTATGAGCTGATGGGCTATCACACACTCATCCTAGCAAATGCATTTATTCAAGAGAGGAACCTTTTGAGCATTGTTTTGATCCCGTGTCTAAATGTGTGCTAAAGCATACAATTCTGTGTCTAAAGCATGTCCCCATGAACAATTAAGCATCTGTAGACAGTGGGATATTCATTTAAAGCATTCAAACAGCCTACAACTCGAAATGAAGCATTATGATAGAGAGATTGATGTGCCGTGATGGATGAATCTTCATGTATGAGATTCGATCTGCATTCCTGGTTCCAACGTCTAAGGTGTTGATAATTAACCCAACATGTGTAAACTTCCGTTTAAAAGAGTTCACTGATTGTATCTGTGAGGCCTCCAGAGGGCGCTATTGCCTCTCAAGGCCCAAGAGTAGTTTTTATTATAAATCAAAAAGCCGACAAGAGACAGCAGCCATAGATCACGAACAGGAAATGGTTTCTGTTTCCTCTTCCTCCTTGCCTGTGTCTCTCTTCTCCCATGAATCTGTCAATCATTCACAGTCTGACCTGTTGTCATGGAAACATGAAAAAGTGTGGATGGCTGCCAAAGTGCCTAGCAGACAGCTTGTCGGTAGCACACATCGAAACACACACACACACACACAAATACTGAAACGCACACATACCGAAACACACACACACACACACACACACACACACACACCAATACACAGCCCTGGCATGTGTGTAATAGGAAGGGTTACTTCATGTAAAATAACACTTTTCAGGGGTCCGGTAGTTTTGTGTACTTTTAAGGAAGGGTTATGTTTATTATTTTGAAGATGGCCATTATTATATGCTCGCGGGTCATAGTGCCAGGCAACAGCCCCCGCCCGCCCACCCGCCCTGCCTCGGCTCATTACCAGTTGACTCAGCAAGCTTGATACATACGACACGCCGGGGAGAACCTGGTTTAAATAACCTACCAAGCCCAATGGACCCAGGGCATTGGTTGGTTACCACGACAGAGATGATCCTCCATGGTGACTGTGTGGGATGTATATGTTCACTCATGTATCCGATACACATAAAGATCAACTCTTATTGTAGGCCAGAGCTTTGCTTGACGACATGACTGCCTGCCCTATAGGTTCTGGAAGAAAGGAAACCCACGCAAAGATCTGGATTAGAGCATTACGGTTTCAGAGTTCCACTTCCTTCCATTGTCCTAGCGAAGTCTCCTCTACCTCTACCCCCTCCTGTGTACAGTGTGTCATGTATAGAGAAGTCCTGCATTCATAGGGTTCTTAAGCAGAGAAAACATGCTAGCCTTGTGTTTTCAACAGCTGTACGCCACAGTGTCCCCTTGTTATCTGTGAGATTATCACCAGGTGCAGTCTCTTTTAGCGCCATAAACCGAGTATCCGTCTAGGATACTTGGTAGTAACTACTGTTACTTTTTATGTACAGCATCCTTTATATTTCAACTTTTTAGTTTGTGAATTCACCCGATAATGTTAATTATACTTGGATTGTCTTTGAACAAATATTGAACGGCCAGTATGAATATACTTATTGACAAAATGGCTGTGTTTGCCTCTTTTTGTTAAGGGCCTTTTAAATCGTTGTTTGTATGACCTATTTGATTCAGGCAAACTCATTGTAGGCTACTCTATACCAAGGTTATTTTGGTGTCTGAATACATTTAAATGTATCAGCAAGACTGTTAGCATTTACAACTCAAATGACAGTAAAACATGTAGTGCTGTAGGACGCTGGCCACTTCTATGTATAGGACCTCCTACTTTATGTTCTCAGGAGTTCTTTAGGGTGTGTTTCCAGGCAATGAAAGACAGAATATTACAGAATATTATATCTAGAGAACCATCTCTGGTCAGACGTTGTTTTCTGATTGCCCCCCCCGAAAAGTGTCAGGTGGTCACCTGCTTTAATCATGTTTTGGTAAATGGCATCATTTTCTAAGGTTGTTTTAAGTGGGAGTAAAATATACATTTTGTACAGCAATTATCTTCAAACATTTGAGGGAAGTAACCTTTTTGAATGCATAATCAGGTATTTATTATGTGTTTACAACGGAACCTTTGTAAGAGGAAGGAAGCAGCGGTCGTGTGCCATGGTGACAGACAAAGGCCAGTGCAGGTTTTTGCTTCTAAATAATCGATGCCAGCAGCTCCCCCTGCTGGTGAAGTGCCTTTAGGCACATCGAGTGCTGACCCCGGCATTAACCCTCGCTCTGAACACAACTCTCCCAACAGCCTACTCCTATTCAGTTACACGTGTCCGACGTAATCCATGGTCAATTCTTATGTCTTAGCAATATCTACATGAACCTTAGGTTTTCATACTCCGCTTGAGCTGTCGAGTGACGGATCGTTCTACATTATAGAGTTCCGGCAGAATCACGACTTGAGAATGCGACGGATGGAAAACGAAAGAGTTAAAACCATAGCGTCTCTTTGTATTATAAATAAATGACGAAGAAAAAATAGTGGAAACCGTTTTATTTCCTTCGTTGCTCTGAGTACAGCTGAATGTCGGCAGTCAGGACCAATACGCTCCCTGTTGAAGTATGACGCTGTCTCTCTTTACGCCACGCACTTGAAACTTTCTTCTTTACGTAGTTGCATTTTGAAAGAAAACTAAAAGTGATGGAATTCAACACAGTAAACGTGAGAACCGAGATTAAGTGGAATTGTAGCCTACTGCAGAAGATGCAGGGGGTTTCTGAAAGGGCTGTTGATTTGTGTTTAGGGAATGGGTATTGTATTTATGTTGTTTATTTTCAACCACAAGCTTGTAAAATGAGAAATATCGTCGCCTCCTGTTTGTCATAGAATTCACAAATAAATGTTTGCTGAAAAACAAAATGTATTATTTTTTGAATGATTTGAAACCTTCTCGAGGCAGGAGAAGAGGAAGAGACCATGGATGAAGACCGCAGGAGGAGGTTAGGAAAAGCTTCTGCTGCAGAGCCCAGTGAGGCGAGTAAGGATCGGATGTCCGGCTGAAGTTGAGACATACTATAGAAAAAACAAAAATATCACAAATAGCAAAAGTTGGAAAAGAATGAGTCTTGGATTTAAAAAAAAAAAAAATTGTCCAAAAGTTTCTTATCTGATTTATCTGGTGTCATTAGTCCTAACTCTGTGGTTATGATTAACTCAGGAACTCATGCTGAAGAGTTGACTGTTTAATATTTCGGTTCAAAGTCATACACAGACATTGCGTCTAAGCGTCTTAGAGTACCATATTAAGCGCTATATAAATTTCATTTATTATTATTATTGCATACTGAGCTACATCATGCGACTCCCACACGTAGGTCACTGTCCTTCGAACTCCCATCCACGAGGCTGTAGCGCCCTCTAGTGGCTAACATAGAAATAGCCATATCAACTCACAACACATCTCCCCCTTAGTTAGTTTGCCCAACAGGCTTAAAAACAGACATAATGATGCCACTTCTTAACATAAGTCAAGCGTAATAACAATTGGAAATCGTTGCAATGTTTAAACACAATTACATCATGCATTGCTTTACAACTGTATTCTTTTCCGTATTTCTTATAACCAATATTGTCTCTCACACCCCTCAATTTACTCCTTTTTTTTTTTTTAAGAGGGTGTTGCATTAAACCGGAAAATAAAAATGTCAACATGCTGCACATTCACAACAAAGGAGATAACGTCTCTACTTTGAAACATAGTCCTTGAACCGGACAGGTTCCTTAACCTCTCTCCCTGCCAAGGTTCTCCTTGGAGAAAACCGCGGGCTGATGGCTACTACTGTAGCTGGAGTGTCAGGGGCAACAGGAGACGTGGGAGTGGAACCCGTGTCACAAGAAGAGTCATGGTTTAGGTCACTAGTCCCTTGTGCTGTAAATGGCACTGATGACTGTGGCACCTCCTGGATATGTCTCCTGTTCCTGCGGGCGACCATGCCCGGCTCAGTTCGCACGTAGTAGGACCCGGGCTCAGGTGCTTTTCCAATGACTCTAGCCGGAGTCTTCCAGGCTTTTTCTCCATCCAGTTTGACGTTGACACTCTGACCCGGCTGGAGAGTAGGCAAAGGTCGTGCCGAGTGACGAAGAAGCGATAGGCATTCTTTGTCTGCTCGTCTCTGAGTTCAACAGCTTTGTGGTCAATAGGACTTGGATGCAACTGCTTAGGCAGCATGGGGACTGTCGTCCTGATCTTTCGACTGGTCATAAGTTGGGCAGGGCTCAGACCTGTTGCAGTGATCGGGGTGGCTCGGTAGCTCATCAGAGCCAGGTGAGGATCAGGCTGACGCAGGATTCTTTTAGCTGTGGCAACAGCCCTTTCCGCCGCCCCATTAGCCTGTGGATAGTGGGGGCTGGATGTTACATGCCCAAAGTTATACGTTTCGCTGAATTGCCTGAACTCTACCGAAGTGAACTGGGTACCGTTATCTGATACCAGCTCGACGGGATCCCCCACCTGACAAACATGCTCTTTAAGCGAGAAACAACTTGCTGGCTACTCATGGTAGGCAGATGTGCAATTTCAATGTCCCGTGAATAATAATCCATCACTACAAGATATTGTTTACCAGCTTGTTCGCGAATATCTGCTCCTATTTTCTGCCACGGTCCGTGTGGCAGCGGCGTGGTCATTAACGGCTCTTTCCTGAGTAGGTTTGTTTCTCAGGCAGAACTCGCATGTTTTGACCATTTCCGTTACATCTCGTCCAATTCCTGGCCACCACACAGTCATGTTTGCTCTCTGTCGACACTAAGTGAGGCCCTGGAGACCTTGGTGTATCTGAGACAGTACATTCTTTTGCTGTGATGAGGGAACAACAATCCTGTCGTCGTGCAGAAGGAGTCCCTCAACTTCGGAAAGATGGGCTCTGGCTGCATTGAACTTATGCAAAGCATGTGGAATATGAGTCAGCTCTACAGGCCAGCCTTCGTTTGTGTAGCGGGCAACTGTCTGCAGAGTGACATCCTGGCTAGTAGCCTCTCTGATATTATCCAATCTGTCAGCTGTTATTGGTCTTGTTGATATCACCCCCTGTACATAAGCTTTGACCTTGTGTTCTGTGTCGGACTCACCACATTCTCACAGAGGGTTGCCGGACAAGGGGTCGGCCACGATGAGCTGCTTCCCTGGAACATGAACAGCTTCAACATTAAACTTCATCAGGCACATTAATAACCGCTGACATCTTACGGGTGCTTTGTCGAGGTCGTATGAGTTTATCCATGCCCTGTAGATACCTCACAAACCGCTCACACGCCCAAACACCAGCAAGGCATTCCTTTTCGATCTGAGAATACCGCCGCTCCGTCTCAGTCAGTGATCTTGAACAAAAGGCGACCGGCTTGAGGCCGTCCCTCTGCTCCTGATACAGTGCGGCTCCCAGACCGAAGCTGCTGGCGTCTGCACTAACCACTGTTGGCTTGGAGGGGTTGTAATATGCCTGTTTGAAAGCTTCATCCTGTGCTTCTCCCCATAACCACGCAGTCTCTTTTTTCAGTAAGCTGTCAATGGGGTGCATGATGGAAGACAGATCTGGGAGAAACCGACCCAGGTAGTTGATCATCCCAGTGCACTGGCGTAGCTCTGTGACGTTGGTTGGACAGGGTAGATCTGAGATGGCTCTGACTTTTTCAGTGCTGGGTTTGATGCCATCTTTTCCAACGATGTGTCCAAAGTATTTGATCTCTGACTTTCCAAACTGGCACTTTTCTCTATTCAGTTTGAGCCCTGAAGCCCTGACCGTCTGCATAACTGCTCTGAGGTTACAGTCGTGTTCTGCTCTGTCCTTACCAAAAATCAGGATGTCATCCATTACCACAACGGTGCCAGAATGATCTCTCAACAGGGTACTCATCCTTTGCTGGAATATTTCCGGGGCTGATGTAATGCCAAAGGGAAGCCTCCAGAAAAAGAACCGACCCACTGGTGTAATGAAAGTCGTGAGCCTCCTGGAGCTGGCATCAAGTGGCATCTGCCAAAATCCACTTGAGGCATCAATAGTGGAGAAGACCGTTGCACCTGAGAGGTTTGGTGCGACGTCCTCCAGTGTGGGCAACATGAACCTCTCCCTCTTCACAGCCTTGTTAAGCTTAGTTAGGTCCACACAGATTCTCGGTTTCTTGTTCTTTTTCATCACCGGCACCATCGGCACACACCAGTCTGGAGCCTCTTTAACCTCTTCAATGATGCCTAAGGACTGCATGCGTTTCAGTTCCTCTTCCACTTGGGGCAGGATGGGAAAAGGTATACGGCGCGGTGAGGCGATACTGTAAGGTCTAGCATCTGGCTGCAGCTCTATTTTCACTGGATCACAGTCCAAAAGTGCAATATCTCCAAACACATCCTCAAATGTTTCAACCCCACTCACTCTGTGCACTAGCCCTATTTTGGTTGCTGTGCCTCCTCCAAGCATGTTGGATATGATACGACATCACATATATCCCGAATGTGTATTTCCGTCCATTTCTTGCACAATCAGTCAGAAATTTGCCTTTGCAAACAAGCTCTCCGCAAGGACTTGAAAATGTTGCTTTAGTCTTACACAAAAGTGGACGCTGGGGCAGGCTTTGGTATGTGTGCTCTGTTACTACTGTTATATCTGCACCAGTGTCGATTCGGAAATTAACAGTAACACCATTAATTAGCAGATTGATCCCTATCCTCCGACACAGAACCAAGGAACCATGCACAGCCCTCGTCTTCACTTACATCAGTTGTGGTTCTTATAGCCTGAACATAGTCTTGCACACTATTTCAAAGTGACCAATCCTTTCACACTTACGGCACCGTTTTCCTGTTGCAGGACATTCCCCGGCCTCATGCGTCCTCGCACACCTAGAACAGCTGTCGTCACGCGTTGCGTTTGGTGCTCCTTTAAATTGTTGATAGCCACCTGTAGCATGCCTCTTCTCAAACGGCTTAAATTGCTTGAATTTGCGTGAGACTGCACTTACTTCATGTTCCATGGAGGTGGCGCCGGCATTTTGCGTTTTAATTAGGTCAAACTGATGAGTCATGCTGATTGCTTTTTCCAGAGTTAAAACTGATTCAAATTGAAGCTTCTGCGACACTTCGCTATCGAGTATTCCAATGACGATGCGATCTCTTATGTGTTCATCCTTTGCTATTCCAAAGTCACAGTATTCAGCCCGTTCATTAAGACGTCTCACGAACGCCTCCACACTCTCCCCCTGTAGCTGGGAACGTCTGTGGAAACACGCACGTTCGTGGATGGTGTTCCGCTTCGGCACAAAATGCACGTCGAACTTGTTAATTACCTCATTGTAGTAATGATCCTCATCGTCTCCGAACATGAATGTGCTGAATATCGGCTCTGCATCTTTGCCCATAGCATACAGTAGAGCGTTTACTTGCACATCGCTGTCTTCTAGGTTGAGTTTTGTTGTAATCCGATAACGAGAGAAACGCTGTCTCCAGGCCGGCCATGCCGCGGGCTGGGTGAAGTCGAACGGGTCCAGCGCGTGAAACTTCGCCATTTTGCCGCTCCAAATGTGTTTCCTCTCTCACTCACCCGAAATGGTCACTTCTGACACCATGTCATGAGTCCTAACTAGTTGACTGTTTAATATTTCGGTTCAAAGTCATACACTGACATTGCATACTGAGCTACATCATGTGACTCCCACACGTAGGTTACTTACCTTTGAACTCCCATCCACGAGGCTGTAGCGCCCTCTAGTGGCTAACATAGAAATTGCCATATCAACTCACAACACATCTGGGCCCCGTTTCCCGAAAGCATCTTTAGCCTAAGTGGATCGCAGAGTGGGTCGTAAGAGCATCGTACAGTTTTCACACCGTTTCCCGGAAGCATCTTTGGTAACGAACGTCTTAAAAACGCTCACGAGTCACGAGTAGCTAACGAGTGCTCCAGGGTACTCGTAGGACGCTAAGAGCCTCGTTAGCCTACTATAGCCTCAGTGGCGTAGCCAGCGCTCCTTTATTATGTCCATGAGCCAGCGGACATTCCTAAGCTGTGTTCGAAATCGTTCCCTATACACTCGTTCCCTATTCCCTATATAGTGTACATGATATAGTGCACTATATAGGGAATAGGGAACGAGAATTCGGACACTACGCTGAACATTTCTAAACGTCATTTGCGTCAGTAAATGCGCCAGTAAATGCGCCAGGTATTTGTTTGACGCAGACAGATGCGCCCACATCATTTAAACAAACCGGGCACTCACGACGAAAGCTGGAGGTTGTATTGATGTTGAATGTTACATTTCCTTGTTTAATTAATTTTGAATGTTAAATATTCTATGTCAAATACCAAATAAATTGTTGACATTTCTAAACGAAAGCCGGAGACTCCATCATTAAATGTATTCGTTTTTTGCGGTTATTCGGCTTCTTCTTCTCCCCTGGAAAATTACAACCGCATTGCATTGTGGTATACGGGAGTAACATGAAGGGAACATCGTATGTACCCTATTTTAAGTCCACTATATAGTGGACCACTGAGAATTCGAACACCCTACAAAATGGTGTGCACCCTATTTAGTGCACTACATCCGTGATAGGGAACGATTTCGAACACAGCTCTAGTATTGGATGCGTTTTATTATAACACATTGGTAATGGTGTATCATGTGCGTCTGAGCCTAATGTGGGCCATTATGTTCTTAGTTTGAGAGAGACAGTCCAGGAAATGTTTGAGCAGGCAGGGCACTTAAAATGTGTGAGAGAAAGTGGGAGGGATTTGTGCAGACTGACATATGCTACTCATAAAACGTAGCATAAAATAATGTAAAAATAAATAAAAAATAAAAAAATTCTAAAAAAAAATATTATATTTTTTTTATAAAAAACAAGCAAAGGAGCAGGCAAAAGGCTGGGATATGGTGGGGATTGGTCACGTTGACGGGAATGTTTAGTGACATGTGGGAGGGTGGAGGGGGTTAAAAAAAAAGTCTCAATCACTCTTCGACGTGCATGAAAACCAGCCGCGTTGTTATGAGGGAGGCCGTCCTCACACCGATCTTCCTCGTCGTCATCGTCCTCAATGTCCTCCGGTTCAACCAAAGCTACCCCAGCCTTTTAGCTGCAATGTTGTGCAACATAGCTGTCACACGTATCACAGCGCATGACTTGGCCGGCGAAAACTGGAGCCCTCCGCTGGACTTGTGAAGGCATCTAAAGCGCAACTTCCACCTCCCGATCGTGCGCTCAGGATTAGGACTGCTATATATGTCGGCCTAGGCTTAATCAATTGTGTTTTAATATCTTTAGCATTCATATTATTGCAATCTATTCTTTTCGTAGGCTACTCTGCGGTTGGCCTTGATGGGGAGATATTTTAACCCTTTTTAACCCCATTTTCCTTCGACATTCCTGCGTCTCCCCCTGCGTCATAGCCCGTTTCAGCACCATGTCAGTGGACAGGTACAATCCTAAGATCGTCTTGAGTGCAGCGAATGCGCGTTCACGTTAAGAGGAGTTTCGGGAAACGCTCCAAAGAAATTATCGATGGTTCGAAAGCTCCCTCTTTCGAACCATCTTACGAGCGAAGATCCATCGATATCGGGAAACGGGGCCCTGGTTATTAGCATGTATTTAAGAGGAATAGGAGAATACTGTATTGGTGCATAATATATCAATGTATATTGTCTCACTTTTCTTTATTGGTGTACTTTTATTACTCCACAAAAAGTAGTAACTGAATTTTCAACATGTTTTTTTTTTTCCCCAGATGTTTTTTACCCGTACATGCAAATAGAGGAATGTAAATGTAACCCAAATGTCCCACTGCCTCTCTATGACCCTTGGACTCTGCGTTGTGTTTGTTGGTGTGATGGGTAGAGAAGGACCACGGGACACAGTTGTTCGGGATTGTGGAAGACGCTTGGCAAATTATTCCCCAACAGTGGGAATTCCTTCAATAGTCGCCTTGGAACCATTAGGGTCAAACATGGCACAAGAATTAGAAAATACTCTTTGACCCAACAAAATATGACGCTTTACAATGACATTCAAGCTTTTACTGGTGGTTGCATTGTTTATTCTTTCCACTGGTTAGCAGACACAAAGGTGTTGGAAAAAATTGTAAATCATTTTCATGTATTGATATAATGTGGGACAGTGGCATTAAACAATACACCCTGTTTTCATCCAGCACCCTTATTCACTCTCTATTGCCGCTTTTCCAGTGCAGGGTGCGGTACGGTTCGGTTCGCAAAGGTGCGTTACGGATTGCGTTTCCACCGCCAAAAGTGGGCGTTACCCGGACTGAGCCGTACTCGTTTTTCCCTCGTCTTCAGTACTCCGTTGGGGTACTGACGCCTGAAAGGGTGCCGGAAAATTCGAGCTACACACCCCCTCCGTTGATTTTTCGACAGAATCGTCACTTCCGGGCGACGTTGGGATAAAAACAAACAAACAGTAGCCTCGAGGTATTATTCTTTACAATGAATATGTCGCGTAAAACGCTTGCTTGGGCAAACAAGGAGGTGGAGACGTTCCTCTGCATTCTTGGGGAGAAAGACGTTGTTTACGATGTTAACGTAGCTGCCGCGGTGATCGACATCCGGCCCACCATAAAGGGTACTGTCGGCGTTGGAAACAAGACCTCGGAACTGAGCTGGGCTATACCGCCCCCCTCCATGCCGGACTGAGGCGAACCGAACCGTACCGCACCCTGCAGTGGAAACGCGGCATATCACTTTCACTAAAGAAGATCAGTCTCACGATTAAACAGGCAGGGTGTGACCTCCCACTAGAAACATTTCAGAAACAAAAGACGTCCTGTTTTTCTAATGTTCCGTTAAGGGCCAAGGCGGGTGCTTTGTGTGTGTGTGTGTGTGTGTGTGTGTGTGTGTGTGTGTGTGTGTGTGTGTGTGTGTGTGTGTGTGTGTGTGTGTGTGTGTGTGTGTGTACAAACACATTTATTGCCACACATTTTTGCAACAACCTGCAAGTTGAATGTCAAGTCCCATCACACCCCCCAAAATAAAGAATTGATGAGTCTGCGTGACAGTGTTGTTCAAGTTGGTGCGTGTTTTATGAATGCATGGCCATGAGAACATACAACACTACATGCTGAGTGGATTTCCTCTCGGCAGAGCAGGGGACATCAGCAAGTCAGTACACGCTTCATCCAATTGCTTCTTCCTGTAAACAATAAGGGTCTCTCACGATTATTTATGTGCTTGTCTAATCAAGTCCTCTGGAGGTATTTTTTTTTCTTTATATATTTTTGTGTGTGGCACCTCAAATGCCTTTACAGGTCACCATATAAGGATAGGTACTGGCTGTCTAGCTGCAACATTATATTTGATGTACATCATATTTTTACTATAGGGATAAGCTTCACAGCGTTTTGTCATGAATGGGTGATTAATTTGACTAGAAGTGAGCCTTTTCTCTTAAGCACTGGACCGATACTCAGGTAATACTTAGGAGTTTGTAGCTAAGAAAGGATTACGATTCAGCTGCCATAAAATACTTAGTGCAAACACAAAGGTGTTTGCATATGTATATGTATCGGGAAAAATGTGTAAATCATTTTCATGTATTGATATAATGCGGGACAGTAGCATTAAACAATACACCCTGTCTTCATCCAGCAGACAGGGTGGATGTCGTAAACATAATTCAGACCCTCTCTGCAGTCTGCATACCGACATGACTTTGACCAGGACAAGCGCACCTTTTAAAATCTGGCTGCAAAATGGGGAGCACAGAGCGAGTTAATGGAAATGCGCAGAGGAAGAGTGAAATGCCACTTCGATGAACTCTGTGAAGATGAAAGGCTTAGTAATGGAGAAAGCTATTTCAGAATAAATGTCTTCAACGCCTGCCTGGACATGAGATTCATTTCTATGTGTGAAACTAACAAGGTGTTCCACGCTATCCACCCGGGCACACTGAACAAAGCGCAGGATGACGCACTTCACCAGGCCGCACAGCACCTCGCGGACCACTACAACAGGGATTTATCCTCAAGTTTCCCCGACCAACTCCTTGCAATCAGAACCTGCTTTAAGTCTGAAATAGCAAAAGAGCCAACTGTGAAGGATCTTGCTAAGATGCTAATTGTGGAACTATTGTAAATAATATTCATGTATTGATATAATGTGGGACAGTAGCATTAAACAATACATGTCTTCATCCAGCACCCTAATTCACTCTCTATCACTTTCACTAAAGAAGATCAGTCTCACGATTAAACAGGCAGGATGTGACCTCCCACTAGAAACAAAAGACGTCCTGTTTTCTTATGTTCCTTTAAGGGCCAAGGTTGCTTTGTGTGTGTGCATGTGTGCGTGTGTGTGTGTGTGTGTGTGTGTGTGTGTGTGTGTGTGTGTGTGTGTGTGTGTGTGTGTGTGTGTGTGTGTGTGTGTGTGTACAATCTCATTTATTACCACACATTTTTGCATCACCCTGCAAGTTGAAGGTCAAGTCCAATCAAACCCCCCAAAAAAAGAATTGATGAGTGTGCGTAACAGTGTTGTTCAAGTTGGTGCGTGTTTTATGAATGCATGGCCATGAGAACATACAACACTACACGCTGAGTGGATTTACTCTTGGCAGAGCAGGGGACATCAGCAAGTCAGTACACAGTTCATCCAATTGCTTCTTCCCATAACTGGTAAACAATAACGGTCTCACGAATATTTATGTGTTTGTCTAATCAAGTCGCCAAGAGGTATTTTTTTTTCTTTATATATTTTGGGTCGGCTTAGCTCAGGAGGTAGAGCAGTTTTCTTGTATCCGAAAGGTTGGCAGTTCAATCCCCAGCTCCTCCAAGCTGAATGTCGATGTGTCCCTGAGCAAGACACTTAACCCTAACTGCTCCTGACGAGCTGGCTGTCGCCTTGCATGGTTGACTCTGCCATCGGTGTGTCAATGAGTGTATTAACCGATGTAAGTCGCTTTGGATGAAAGCGTCTGCCAAATGCCCTAATTGTAATATATTTTTGTGTGTGGCACCTCAAATGCCTTTAGGTCACCATATAAGGATAGGTACTGGCTGTCTAGCTGAAACATTATATTTGATATACATCATATTTTTACTATAGGGATAAGCTTCGCAGCGTTTTGTCATGAATGGGTGATTAATTTGACTAGAAGTGAGCTTTGCCTTTTCTCTTAAGCACCGGTCCCGAAACTCAGGTAATACTTAGGAGTTTGTAGCTAAGAAAGGATTACGATTTAGCTGTCATAAAATACTTAGTGCAACCTGTTTACTAGTAATATTTATCTGACCAAGATATGAATGATGATCAAACAATGAATTGATTGACTCAGTTGGTTACATGAAATCCGTGACCCTGGTTTTATATAGGGTAACAATTTATTATGATATACCTATACTATTCTAATATTCATACATCTATTTCAGTTTGGTATTAACCATTAACCAGTAAATAGCTGTGTCAGCACTTTAATTTTTTTCTGTAGGTTTGGCTAAAATCATATTCATTCATCAAAAAAACAGATACAAATCGTAATCATGAAAGAAAAAACTGCTGACGATTAAGACGACGAACAAAACTAAATTTTTGAATTTTTATTGTCATCCAGAAACTGAACATGATGAACTGAGCTGGGTGCTCAATCACAGAGATCAGTTCTCAAACACAGAGATCAGTTCTCAATCAAAGAGATCTTTCTTGTACAACATCTCTTTACTGTTTACAACCTTCAGATTTCTCAGAGCTCCAGACGGTCTGAGCATCCTGGTCAAGGACCAGGTGACCTTCGTTTGTCAGGGTCAGACGCATCTTGCTGGAGGGCGTGTCATTATAACTTTTAGACGACCACACGGGTTTCTTCTCCTTGGTATACATAACCAGGTTGTTGTCCTCTTGCAGCAGAACTCTGATTCCCCCATTGGTAGCCGTGTTGGTATGCCAGCATGGAGACCACTTGTAGATGACAAAATTGCCGTCGTCCTGTGATTGGTCGGAATCAAATAATGAAGTTAATTTAAGGTATAGGACGATGCAACTCTATCCTACTTATTTTTGCACAAAACAGTCAAGATAGTATTTAGTACTTCTTGTCTATTAAAATATTTTACTTGTTTGGAAGGTTTTTTAGGAGTTTTGTAAAGTCGTCATTACATTTCCCCTGTCTGTTTTGAAACAGTTAATTCAAATTATGCATCAAACCTTATATGATATGCTAAATTGTAATGAAGTGACGGAAACAAAAATAACATTTACTCTTAAAACGTTTTTTTGCTCACCTGAAAGATTGCTTTGAAGTTCCCATCTTTACTCAGGAGGAAGTCCCCATTACGAAGCTCATGGTTGGTGGCTATGTAATCCATGATTCTGGAGACACAATAATAGGGACTCAAACATTAGCTATGGAGTTGAAGTTCTCATACAGAGGCAGGCACTCTCAAACATATTCTCACATCAGATTTCCCTCACTCATAACTGATGGATTGCTATGATCAAACAATAGCTCCTAAATCGTACCTACAGCATATCTAAAGTGTATTCTAGTTGGTTATCTTAAACCTTTTACTAAGTGCAGAGTTTCCTCACACATGTGACTGACCTGTGAAGGTAGATGTAGATGTTGCGATGAGATGTTGAGGTGAATCTGTAGTGGAGTGGGCCGCTATTTATCATCCCAAGAGAAGGTGGGGCGGCTAGAGGTGTGTATGCAGGGCCGGCCCTAGCACTTTTGGTGCCCCAGGTGAAATCTGCATAAGGTGCCCCTCCTCAGGTCAACATGCCACCACATTATCTTACATCTAACTCCCTGTAAAAAAATCACCACGGCTTAGGTTATAAATACATATGAGATTATTATGGGGATTTTTTGCATGAATATATTGATATTGATTAGATGTATTGTGCCACATGGAAGAGCCGGAGCCGGAGCCGGAACCGGAGCCGGAGCCGGAGCCGGAGAATCAGGAGCCGGAGCCGGAGAATCAGGAGCCGGAGCCGGAGAATCAGGAGCCGGAGCCGGAGCCGGAGAATCAGGAGCCGGAGCATCCGGAGCATCCGGAGCATCCGGAGCATCCGGAGAATACGGAGAATCCGGAGGAGCCGGAGCCGGAGCCGGAGAATCCGATGGAAGTACCATTGGATTGAGTAGGGATATGGATTGTACCTTAACAGAGGTGGAAGACTCTTTTCCCTCCCTGGTGGTTTTTATTTACACGGTAAACAAATCACCCTCACTTGTGTGGTTAACTGTTCAACTTGGTGGCATGGAAACCCACACCGACTGGCCCGCTCCAATATTTATAAAGAATCATATTCTGCTAATTTAATTGCCGATGGGATTTGTCCGACAGGTATGACTGGGACCCAAAATATTGCCCTCTGGGGAAATAACATCATTTTGATTGTCGAAAGAGAGGGAGGGGGATAATTGAGCAAAAGGAATTGGGGACCTTTTGAAAATATGTTGCGTATTTAAATAAATTCTTAATGAATCTCACTCATCTATGGGCGGAGTGAACGCTGCATCCCAACCCCTTGGGTCTCAAACCCAAGCACTTTTTTTATAATCAGTCATGCTGACTTGTGATGAAAACCTTGCAGTTAGAAATTCTTTGCCTGGGTTCAACAAAGACCCTCATTAGGGTTTGGTAAAAGTCAACAATTGAACGTTGCAATCAGGTCAAATTCATCATGACCTCATATGGAGACATTATGCTTCTTATGAGGTCATGCTATCCAGCTTGGTGACCAGGAGCATGTAGCTTCTGTGCAAGACTATTTGTTTTCCATCATTGTTTTTTGAGAGCATCATGAGCATAGCCGCCTAGCGAGATTAGCCTGTTGCAGTCTTTATATGTTGAGCTGCAACCTTATATCGGATATACATCATATTTTTACTATTGGGATATGCTTTGCAGTTCAAATGTTTGCGCATGAATGGGTGAATAATTAGACTAGAAGTGAGCTTTCTCGTTCTCTTAAGCACCGGACCCAAACTCAGGTAATACTTTGCAGCTAAGAAAGGATCACGATTCAGCTGTTATAACTTTATTTAAATTTATCGGACCAAGATATGAATGACGATCAAACAATGAATTGATTGAATCAGTTGATTATCATGAAATCCTAAACAGACTATATTCCAGGTGCTGGTGGTTTTATATAGGATAACCATTTATTATAACTATTCTAATATTCATGCATCTATTTCAGTTTAGTAACCATTAACTAGTTAATAGCTGTGTCAGCACTTTTATATTTTTTTCTGTAGCTTTGGTTCCACTCATATTCATTCATCAAGAAAGCACTTGAAAATATTTAATGGTAAAAAATATTTAATATCATTGTTTGAAATGTCATTGTCATCCAGAATCTCAACATATGATGAACTGAGATATGTGCTCAATCACAGACATCAGTTCTCAAACACAGAGATCAGTTCTCAATCAAAGAGATCATTCTTGAACAACATCTCAACACTCTCTCTGACCTTCAGAATTCTCAGAGCTCCCGATGGCCTGAGCATCCTTGTCAAGCCCCAGGTGACCTTCGTTTGTCATGGTCAGACCAAGCCCCAACCACAGTGAGATATACCAGCATCCAATGCCGAAGTGATAAACATTGCAAATGTATGAATAATTTGGGACGCGGCCTCTTGAGTGACAGCTGGCCGCCTCGACTCGGAGGCTAGTTCTCACCTAGATGGGCGTATCAATGCCCTTTTTTGGTTAGAGGAAATGAGGCCGAGTCAAACTATGACGAGTCAAAAACAAAGAGTCAGTGGTGGTAGTGTTTTTTGATATCGAAAAAGCATATGACATGATGTGGAGGGAAGGTTTGTTAATTAAGTTGTATAAGATGGGGGTAGGTGGAAGGGTTTTTAACTGGATAAAGAATTTTTTGTTTGACAGAAAAATACAAGTCCGGATTGGGTCTGAATTGTCAAATAAGTATATGGTGGGGAATGGCACTCCCCAAGGAAGTGTAATTAGTCCTTTATTGTTTATAATCATGATAAATGATGTTTTTTCATAGGTACCAGAGGATATAGGAAGTTCTCTGTTTGCAGACGATGGGGCTTTGTGGAAAAGGGGAAGAAATGTGATGCATATTATTAGTAAAGTCCAGTCTGCAATTGATGGGGTGACAGAGTGGGGATTTGACTGGGGGTGCAGATTTTCGGTAGAGAAAACGCAAACTGTATTTTTCACTAGGAAACGAATTGAGGATGGGATGAAATTGAGGATGTATGGGAAAGAGTTGGAAAGTGTTGGCTCATTTAAATATTTGGGAGTTATTTTTGATTCTAGGGTAACGTGGGCAGACAATATTAGGAAGATTGAGGATAAATGCAAAAAGGTAATAAATGTGATGAGATGTTTGACTGGTAGGGATTGGGGAGCGAGCTGTTCAGCTTTAAAGACTATATATGTAGCTATGATTAGATCTGTGTTTGATTATGGGTGTATAGTGTATGGGTCAGCCGCAGTGTCTCTCTTGAGAAAGCTGGACGTGATTCAGGCTAAGGCATTAAGGGTATGCAGCGGGGCTTTTAAATCATCACCAGTGCCTGCCCTGCAGGTAGAAATGGGGGAAATGCCACTGGAGTTGAGAAGGAAACATTTGATGGGGAACTATTGGGCTAATCTGCGAGGGCACAGTGAGTCTCACCCCACAAAAGGAGTGTTGAAAGAGTGCTGGGTTTATGGGAAGTGTGAGAGGAATCATTTTGGTCGGGTGGGGAATGATATAGCGAAAGAGTTTGGTGTGGGTGAATTGAAGCTTAGTCCAACAGTGGTATATCCATTAATGCCGCCATGGAGGATGGTGTGGCCAGAGGTGGACTGGTTTGTGTTGGGTATAAAGAAGAGAGAGAGAGAACAGATAGACCTGGCTAGTGTTTTTAATATTCATCTTCTTATAGAGTACAGTGAGTATGTTTATGTTTTTACAGATGGTGCCAAACAACCTGAGACAGGAGCGACAGGGTTTGGAGTAGTTGTTCCATCAAAAAGAATAGAGTTTAATAGAAGAACATCAGATAATTTAAGCGTTTATACAGTGGAGATGTTGGGGGTGCTGGTCGCTTTAAAATGGGTGGAATCAAGTTCAGTTGGAAAAATTGTGATCTGTACAGATTCAGCATCAGTTTTGGCAAGCATGAGGTCTTTTTATTCAAGTAGTCGCCAAGGTTTGCTGTATGAAGTTCTACAGTCAATTACGAGAATCGTTCAGCAGGGGAGGCAAATACATTTTTTATGGGTTCCAGCTCATGTAGGGGTGAAGGGAAATGAGAAAGCCGATAAGATGGCAAAGAAGGCATTGGAGAAGGAAAAATTAGAAATGAATATCAGTTTAAGTAAGGCAGAAGTTAAAAGCCTGATATGGGGAAAAGTTAAGAAGATGTGGCAAGACAAATGGGACAGTGAGGAGAAAGGGAGATATTTATATAATATTCAAAAAAGTGTTAATGTTAAAATAAGGTATAGTGGTCAGAGGAAGGATGAACAAATTTAGATTAGGTTAAGGTTGGGGCACAGTGCACTAAATAAAACAATGAATTTGATAGGAAAACACCCCACTGGATTATGTGAGGGGTGCCAGGTAGAGGAGACAGTGGAACATGTTTTAATGAACTGTAGTGGTTATGGGATGGAGAGGGAAAGTATGAAAAATCAATTGAGAGAAAATATTTTAAGTTTAATGAAGAGGAATTGTATAAAAGTATTGTTTGGCTATTTGAGAGAAACAGGGTTATATGGTAGGATATAGAGTAGAAAGAAGGTGTGAATGAGTGAGTGTTTGGATATTTTTGTTTTTTGATTCATTAACTGGATCACAAGAGGGCGGTAATGCACCAAGTTGTGGATGCCAACCACCGAAAAAACCCCAAGAAGAAGAAGAAGAAGAAGAAGAAGAAGAAGAAGAGTATGACGAGTCAAACTAAGATGGTGACGCGCATAAACAATTGGATGCAGTTGGATTAACTGAGGTCTGCCCGAATGCTACATCCATTTTATATACTATCTATGGGTCAGACGCAACTTGCTGAAGTTCGCTTCATTCCAGGTGACAGAGGACCACACGCCTTTCCTCTCCTTGGTATACAGAACCAGGTTGTTGTCCACTTGCAGCAGAACTCTGATTCCCCCATCGTTAGTGTCAGTCTATAGAGTTAGCCACTCTAGAGGAATTATCAGGCAGGCTTAAAGAGTTCCCCATTCAAAGCAGGATGTTTATTGCGGGGGAGGAGTCGCGGCGGCAGTCGTGATCGTAATTTCCGGTTTGTGCACTACGGAGTATTCGATTTGGAATAACAGTTGACATCTGAAAATTAACGCACATATGTGAGTGTGGATAGTGTAATACGTTTAAGTGTACCCATGGAAGCATGGATATTGGAACACAGCACATGGGTTTAGCGGATGACGCGAAAAAACAAAGATGGCTGCGCCCGGAGTGAATAAGTTGAGATGTATTTTCTTTGCATTAATACCACGTTGGTCGTTTAATGTCGATTTTAAACACTCTTCAACACAAATACATTTCTGATTTAATGCGGTCACCAATTTATGCATTGGATGGTATTGTAGGACATGTAATTCAATGTAAATGTTTGATTCAAGACGGTTTGCTAAAGAGGATAATGTAGCAAACAACAAGTGACTGCCTGCTCCTGCACTTCGTGGCACGGGAAAAACGTGACAGCACTTTATGATGTAGGCGAAAATAGCAAAATATTACTTAAATGTAAACGGAGTTACTTGAAATATTAAGTCGATACCTGATGGATGTTAAGGAATTCTTTCCAAACCATTTCAGGTTTTGTTGTTACCTTATGCAAGTGGTAATAAGCCTTAAAGGGCAACTTTCAAGTTAATTGTATAACTTAATTCATACAGAATCGTGTATGCAAATGTCAATTAAAAAAATAAATACACAGGAATACATTTATTTTACAACACCCACGGAAGTAAGTGTACTTATTCTAAGCTAGGCTCCCAAAAACCGCCCCTTTTCTCGAGATCGCGCCTATGACGTAACGACAGGCCAACATTGGCGCTGCTGCGCCCAGTCGTCGGTTGGTTTAATTGTCGAAGTGTTGGTAAGAGAGAAAAGAGCTTGTCGTTATCGTTGTAGTTGAGTAGGTTTGAGTTTTCGAAATGGTTAATTGTTGTGTTTGTTTTGGATGCAACAACTCCAACTTGTCTGGCCATCGGGTCCACCGATTTCCAAACAAGAAAGACAACCATTTCCGTGCTTGGATACGTTTCGTCCAGGCAAAGAGAAGCAACTTCGCTGCCTCCTCGGTGACGAGACACACGGTGATGTGTGAAAAACACTTCACACCAGACAGCTACAACCAAGGGGATCTGATGGAATCGCGCCTGGGATTTCGACGAAGAGAGTGGGTTAGGCTAGCAAATGGAGCTGTTCCATCTGTGCATGCAGGTCTACCAGCAACATCTGGCGGGACTGAGTCTAGCACTAGCAGAGAATCCGCTCGCCGAAAACGGGAGCTTTGCACAGTAAGTCTTATAATACCTATGCTATAAAATATGTTGCATCGAAATGTAGCCGCCCTGCATGTACATTTTCCAAATGCATTCTTGACGTTATGGATAAGTCTTGGCAACACTTTTGTTGACTGTAATGATGATAGTGTAGTTGGCACCATGAAGGCAGGAGAGCACGGCTAGCTGCCGTAAGCTTAGCTACTATTGTTAGGTTAGCCCCACGAGGCTGCACATGAGCCTCCTGACATGAAATGAAATGAGGCATTTATATCCCGCTCACACTTATTTTATTGTGCTAACATGATCTTTTTCAAAACGCATCAAAGTAATGCTTCACAATATTAGTTTTCTTGAAGTTACATCGGAGTTGCCTTGGTTTTCTTTGAATGTTGGTATCAACACGGCACATGCGAGGAAATGCAGCTGATATATCGGACTGCATTGAAAAGATTTCGAAAATATTAGCTGCTAGGCTAACAGTCTTTTAAATAATACATGCATATTTTTAAGTTGTGATTGTGGTATGTCTTCAGATTGTGGGGGAGAGTGCTGCCATCAATGATGCGGCGGGTGCAACTCCCACTTCAGAGCCTGAAGATGATGGAGATGGAGACACCTCTACGATGGACCCTGAGCCAGTAGTGGTCCATCGTGGATCTCAGTGCAACATACGATGTTTCCATCGTTCATTAGGTAGTTAGCTTATATCTAGCATTCACCATACTTGCCATATACAATCACAAATAAGGATGGCATGTCAACATTTTTCATTTTCTCCATGGATACTATTTAGCAATTTACACTTTTCAGACAGCAAGCATTGAAAATTATGAACTTCATAATGTTAGAAAATGATATTGTGTAGGCTACTGGGTTGCATGATTAGATACTGCATGTGTTGTTACCAATGAATACGTAATGGTGAACAACTATTAACATGAATCTCTTTCATCTAAGCTGTTCAGGTAAAGCCTCAGATGGCTGATGTGGGGACTCAAACCGAAAGGTTTGGGGAAGCCATGTTAATCTTTAAAACCTAGTCCATTGCGACCTCTCGTATTTTGTTACAGTATTCGATTGTGGGTTTTATCCACAACAGAGTAAAATATGTTAATAAACATGTCACCTTGCGGCCCAAACTTTGGAAGAACAGCTTTCGTCCATAATGGACGTACTTGCAAAAGCTGCCGTATATGAAATTAGCCAACTGTTCCCGGAAGGCTCGGCTACCCTTCGCTAAAGCCTGCCACACACATAAAGATTTTATAAATCTCAACCGATTTTTTATCTGTGAGAGACCCCACACATTAACATTACATTAACAGTTTTGATCGTATTGTGTGTGGTGTCCTGCGATATTCCAAACACAGCACACCACACACATAAAGATTTGTCTTCAGACGCACTAGAATCTTGTCCCTCAAGCAAGAAATCTCGCGTGAACAAACGTGATCTGACGTAGTACTCTGACTGACCTGTGGGGGCAGTCACACCAAAAATAGTCATTGAACTAACTACAAGAAGAAGTGAAGAAGAGCGAGTGTAAACCGGTGTAAACTCATGGAGGACCAGCTGGATACCGACTGCATGATGGTGGTTTTGGGATTAATCCTAACTGAAAAATCCCTTAACTTTAACTGTCTTCGCCATATTGGTGGTATTCAGGGATATCGTAGCCATGGAGATAGCTCGTTATAATTCCGTGTTCAGTCAGCTCGCTCTTTATTGGTTAAATTCAATATTACGTCACGTTGGAGACTCCCGATTGTCGGCTTCCCCCCCACACAAGACGATTTGACACCACAACGTTCTCCGCCGATAATCGTAAATATTGAACATGTTTAATACTTACGATTATCGGCGCCGACTGATTTCGGAGCCGATTGTCGGCCGAATTTCACTCTTAACACACCACACACTACAAGAGAATCTTATAAAATAATCTTAAGAGCTTAAGATAATCGGGCGATGTCTGTCCGTGATCGGAAGGGGGAAAATCGGGGCAAAATCAGCCCGATTATCTTTATGTGTGTGGCAGGCTTTAGGGTAGGCCAAAAACACAGGGCGGTTGGAAATTCCACTCATCTTACAGCACCCATAGATTCTTGGCTGACTGCTAGATTCTGCCTGCGCAAAAAAGCCTGATGCTCTTTTGAATAGCATCATGACCAGAGCTCTGATGAAACACGTGTCAAACTTGGTAGTTGCGTATCGAAGATGGAAACAGTCAAGAGCCCGGACTGTTTTCCAGACAGATGCCACATGAGCTGGTTTATCATTCTCAAACATCAATTCATTCAAAAACTATAACTGTTAGCTGATGAGCTTATGATGCGAGGGAATGACGCGTTGTGCTTGTATCATTATGCTCTGGTGTTCGTTCAGTGTGAGTGAGGGAGGGGGGCTCCCAAACTCTGAATCTGTGTCTGCACTAGTACACATTTTGATCCCTCTGTGTCAATTTTACATACATTTTGATAGTTTATTTTACGTGTATAAATGCACATTGTCCTTTTTTCTGCAAATAATGTATTGAAACCTCACTTTGTAGAAGACTGCGATGACTTTGGAGACTGCAGCACACAACGCAACGCCACCTCAGAGAGTCTTTACGCCCCTGGCTCCTCCCACATGTCCAGTCACAACGAGGAGCTGAGTATCCTGAACGTCTATGGGAAAGGGGAGGGCCCACTGGCGTTGCACGGCCATGACACACTCGTGTCTGAACTGGAGGCCCTGAACTCGCTGTCCACGGAACACAGCGTGGTAAAGAGCCTGGAGCGCGGCGAGCAGCTGGTCCACCGTGAGGAGCTGACTGGGCAGGTTGGAAATCATCTTCTCATTCACCATCCAAAAGAGAGGCTTCCTCTGCTACAACTCCAGCACACGCTCATAGAAAGCACACACCTTTATGATTCAATGTGTCGTTAGCGGGGATTGAAAACTATTCTGTGCTGATGAAAGGATATGTCTTGTGTGTGTTTCCTTCTTTCTGTGGAAAGCAGCAGACCCCAGACACCATTTCAATCAAAGATGAAGAGGATATTGATGGAGGCATGCCCGCTCTAGGTTAGTAAGCCACATTGCTTGCACGAAAGCAGGAAAACGACTGGATCAACTGAGAATGTATTCAAATCTACCGACGCTGAACAGCCTGGTCCTCTTTTGAAAGCGCATCATGACCAAAGCCCTGCTAAAACACAAGGACTACTTATACAGTTTATAGTAGAATGATTTACATCTTCTTCATGGCAGACAGGTGTCAGGAAAGCTGAAAACAGCTCTGATTCCCAATATAACTACAGTATTGGTAAAACAGGGGATAGAAAACAACAGATAGCCTTGGTTGTGTCTTCATGACCTCCCCACATCTTTAAAAGGGGGAGAAGTAGCAGTGCTATGTCTCAAAGGGATACATACTGTATCCCTTTATGCAAATAATGAATTAACACAATTCCATTATCTTTTTTTCCCTTTGAAGAAGACTGCGATGACTTTGGAGACTGCAGCACACAGCACAGCGCCGCCTTGGATAGTCTGCATGTGGACGCTCCTGGCTCCTCCCACATGTCGGGTCACAAAGGGGAGCTGCGGATCCTGAACGTCTATGGAAAAGGGGAGGGCCCACTGGCGCTGGACGGCAATGACGCACTCTTCACCGCGTCTAAACTGGAGACCTTGAACTCGCTGTCTGCAGACCACCGCGAGGAGCTGACTGTGCAGGTTGGAAATCATCTTCTCATTCACCACCCAAAAGAGAGGCTTCCTCTGCTACAACTCCAACACACACCCATAGAAAGCACCCACCTGTATGATTCAATCTGTCGTTAGCGGGGATTGACAACTATTCTGTGCTAATGAAAGAATATGTCTTGTGTGTGTGTTTCCTTCTTCATGTGGAAAGCAGCAGACCCCAGACACCATTTCAATCAAGGAAGAAGAGGATATTGATTGGGGCATGCCCGCTGGAGGTTAGTAATAGGGGTGTAATGGTACACAAAAGTCCCGGTTCGGTACGTACCTTGGTCTTTAAGTCACGGTACGGTACGGTTCATTGTTAAGGAGGAAATAAAAAAAAAACTGCTTGTTTGTCAACAACGGAGAATGGCTGTAGATCAACAGCAATGAAAACACAATAAACTTGGTTATGGCATTTGCATTTCTGAATTCCCAGACAGGGGTTGTTATATAAATAGTGTCCTGAGCTGGGTTTGCACAGCTCGTTTTTTTCTTCCACAGCAACGGCGATGGTAACACCTGGATGGTGCCTTTTCAAATGCGTGTGCTAGGGATGTGCATTTCTGGCAAAAATACTATTCAATATTCGCAGAGAAGTATTCGAATAATATTCGAACATCGGTCAATCAAGAACCCCCCCCCCATGCACGCACCTCGGATTCATGGACACACAATGACACAGGGAGAGGCTTTTATGATTTGTATGAAATCAATCTGTTTATTTAGACGACTGCGCGATCGACATTCAACGTCAAAATTATTTCAACGTGGGCTTAGGCAGATAGACCTACATGCGCCGAAAACAAATTGCTATTTATTTATTTATTTATTTTAATGAACACAGCTTGTATGACAGTGAACTAGACGCATCAAAAAAATAACTTCACACGGTGTGTCTTTTTACAATTTATTTGTAACCAGCATTCGTAGTGTTGATCAGCAGAGAATTAGTCTGCCAAAGTCGTTGACGTCGCTTAGCAACCGAGGACGCTGGGGTTGATAAGTTACCGGCGTGATTCGACAGAAAAAAAAGTAGTATACCTCGGCTAAACGGTCCGGGTGGAACTCCGACTTCAAGTTTTAAATTCCGCATCGCATAACGAGGCTTTACATTCGCCATATTAACGCTATGTACGCCACATTCACGTACCGCGGTTCACTTCTGTAACCGCACCGAAGTGCCTGTACCATGACGGTTCGGTACAAATACGTGCAACGTTAGACCCCTAGTTAGTAACACACATTGCTTGCAAGAAAGCAGGAAAACGACCTGGATCAACTGAGAATGTACTCAAATCTACCTGCGCTGAAAAGCCTGGTCCTCTTTTGAAAGTGCATCAAACACAAGGACTACTTATACAGTTCATAGTAGAACGATTTACATCTTCTTCATGGCAGACAGGTGTCAGGAGATCTGAAATCAGTTTTGATTCCCCATATAACTACAGTATTGGTAAAACAGGGGATAGTAACATCAGATAGCATGGGTTGTGTCTTCATGACCTCCCCACATCTTTAAAAGGGGGAGAAGTAGCAGTGCTATGTCTCAAAGGGATACATACTGTATCCCTTCATGCAAATGAATTAACACAATTCCTTTATCTTTTTTTCCCTCTGCAGAAGACTGCGATGACTTTGGAGACCGCAGCACACAGCGCGGCGCCGCCTTGGATAGTCTGCATGTGGACGCCCCTGGCTCCTCCCATATGTCAAGTCACAAAGGGGAGCTGAGGATCCTGAACGTCTATGGAAAAGGGGAGGGCCCACTGGCGCTGGACGGCCATGACACACTCTTCACCACGTTTAAACTGGAGGCCCAGGACTCGCTGTTGGCAGACCACAGCGTGGTCAAGAGCCTAGAGAGCGGCGAGCAGCTGGTCCACCGTGAGGAGCTGACTGGGCATCGGGGAGGCGGCAAGGGCCGGCCCGGTGTGTTGTCTGTTGAGGGTTTTCCCGAAAAAACCAACATGAGTACCCACAGCGGCAAGAAGCCGTACGGGTGCGACCAATGCAAGAAGCGCTTCCAACTCGAAGGCATCCTGAAGATCCACATGAGGACTCACTCCGGGGAGAAGCCCTACAGGTGTGACCAATGCCTAAAACGCTACAGTTATTGCTCCGATCTGAAGATCCACATGAGGACTCACTCTGGGGAGAAGCCTTACAGGTGTGACCAATGCATGAAGCGCTTCAGTCAGAGCTTCGACGTGAAGGTCCACATGAGGACTCACTCCGGGGAGAAGCCCTACAGGTGTAACCAATGCGTGATGCGCTTCAGTCATAGCTCCAGCCTGAAGAGCCACCAGAGGACTCACTCCGGGGAGAAGCCCCACAGGTGTAACCAATGCATGAAGCGCTTTAGTAAGAGCTACACCCTGAAGGTCCACATGAGGACTCACTCCGGGGAGAAGCCCTACAAGTGTAACCAATGCATGAAGTGCTTCAGTCATAACTCCGACCTGAAGGTCCACATAAGGACTCACTCCGGGGAGAAGCCCTACAGGTGTGACCAATGCGTGCAGCGCTTCAGTCATAGCACTGACCTGAAGATCCACATGAGGACTCACTCCAGTGAGAAGCCTTACATGTGTGACCAATGCGGGAAGCACTTCAGTCATAGCACTGACCTGAGGGTCCACATGAGAACTCACTCCAGGGTGAAGCCTCATGGGTGTGACCAATGTGTGAAGCGCTTCGGACAGAGCTCTCACCTGAAAAACCACATGAGGATACACTCCGGGGAGAAGCCTTATAGGTGTGACCAATGTGTGAAGTGCTTCCGTCAGAGCTCCGGCCTGAAGAGACACATGAGGATACACTCCGGGGAGAAGCCTTATAGGTGTGACCAATGTGTGAAGCGCTTCAGTCAGAGCTCCGGCCTGAAGAGACACATGAGGACTCACTTCGGGGAGAAGCCCTGAAGGTGCAACGCCAGCCTCAGTGACCCTAGCAATTTGCGTTGGCACATGCTCAAGCACAGAGGCAATGGGGTGCTTTGACACGGGCAACGAGATTCTTTGATTGACACCTCCATCCTGTATTTGTTGAAATGGCTGTTGTGGGGGTTTTTTTTCTACTTGATTATAGACACTTTCCACATTTTCTTTTGCTTTCTGTTTTATTGTTATACTTAATTGATGTCTGTGTGATGAAGAATCACTTTTTTTTACACTTCACACAACCAAATATTTGATTTAAAATTAGAGCATGATTATGAGAAGATAAAGGCAGCAAGATCCAGTGTCAGCAATTTTATTTTTTTCTGTAGGTTTGGTTCCATTCATATTCATTCATCAAGAAAGCACTTGTAAATATTTCTTGGAAAGAGAAAACTGCTGACAATTAAGACAACGAAAAAACAACATTGTTTGAAATGTTATCGTCATCCAGAATCTCAACATATGATGAACTGAGATATGTGCTCAATCACAGAGATCAGTTCTCAAACACAGAGATCGGTTCTCAATCAAAGAGCTCTTTCTTGAACAACATCTCAACACTCTCTCTGACCTTCAGAATTCTCAGCTCTCTTGACTATGGGTGCTTTGTGTATGGGTCTGCGTCTAAATCTGTTCTGGCAAGGCTAGATGTGCTGCAGGCCAGGGCTTGGCTGTGGGGCCTTCAGAACTTCCCCAGTCCCTGCCCTGCTTATTGAAATGGGAGAAATGCCCTTATGGTTAAGGCGCATTAAGTTAGGGTTGCAGTACTGGGTAAAACTAAGTGGGTGTCATCAAACTTTTCCAGCAAGGTGCCTGTTACAAGAGTCTGACGGAGCCAATAAGTATAAAACATTTTTTGTAAATATAAATCAGTGGGCTGGGAGGCTGGGTTTGGAACAGGTTAGTGTAGCGGAACATACAAGCTGGCTACCTATGCCATTTTGGGTGCTGCCCGAGCTGAACATTGAAATAGTCTTTCTACAGGAAAAAGATAAGAAGCTGGTAACTCCAAAAATAGCGGAACATCTAAACTCAATTAGAGACAGTACTTTGATTATTTTTTACAGATGGATCTAGAGACCCAGTTAGTGGGAGAGCTGGGTTTGGGATGTATGTGGAGCAGCTTGGGGTGAAGATTGGCCGGCGCATCTCTAATGAGAGCTCTGTTTTCACATCTGAGGTAATGGCAATCCTATGGGCTTTAAGGTGGATTGAAGAAACCAGACCTAGAGAGGTTATCATCTGTTCTGACTCTGCAGCTGCTCTGGAAGCCTTAAAAGGGGGCAATTCTAAGGCTCAACCTGATATTATTACTGCCATTCTAACTGTTTTTTTTTAGAATTGGGTTTAGACGTATCATTTTGCTCCGGGACACGCTGGGGTCGGGGGGAATGAGCAGGTGGATCAGATTGCAAAACAAAGTTTGAGTAGAGAGGTAGATGTTCATATATCCTGGGGGAGAGTGGAACTGAGAGAAATAATTAAAGAAGGCTTAACGAAGGAATGGTAGAGAGGGTGGGAAAAAGAAAGCAGGGGTATACACTATTTCTCTTTACAATCTCAAGTAAAAAAAAAGATGTACCTGCACTTTTCAGTCCCGTAGGGACTCAGTTAAACTGTGTAGATTGAGGCTGGGTCACTGTGCTAAATCATTTTTTATTTATTGTAGGCAAACATGTTTCTGGTTTATGTGAATGTGGGAGTTGTGAGACAGTAAAACATGTTTTTCTGGAGTGTAGAATATATAGGACAGAAAAACATGCACTATTTGGTAGACTGTTGGTCTTGGGACTTGGAGGTCAGGCTTTTTCAGTTTTTTCCTTGTTTGGGCACTGTGATAACCATAAACTGATCTCTGGGGCAGTTTTGCAGTTCATGCATAGTACAGGACTACATGTAAATATTTAGTTAATCATCGGACCTGTGGAGGGCAGTAATACGATGGACAGCGTCCAAACTGCCGGAAGCTGAAGAAGAAGAAGAAATGAGGCGGAGTCAAACTATGACGAGTCAAACCAGAGAAGGTGATGTTATGGTTTGCGTCGAGGCATCGGGGCGTGTGTCGAGTACCTCAGCTCCTCCCCCAGCGATGCTCCGTATCGAGTAGGATTCACATAGGCGAAATGACGTAGCGTGTGACGTTCGAGGCTTCATCTCGGGCTGTTCCGCGATATGAATAGAATAGAATTTATTGTTGTTCACAATTGGCACATTTTTACAAAAAGAAGACCCTACCCAGTTCCAAGATCGCTTTTATGTCTATGTAATCAATCACACTCATTCTCAGTCATCATGCAGTTCTATTGTTACAATTATTAGTAGGCTACTGTAGTTATAAGACAATCTATTTTGCCCGGGATGACTTAAAATCTTTGTCAAATGATGAACTCGGGAGATATTTATGAACGGCACACTCACACGTATCACTGAAATGACTTTAATTCTTAAACGTCTTGATGTTGTACGAAGCAAACATCACATCATCACAGGAAACTCTTTCTTTCATCATAATTTCATTCACCACTAGGTGTCCCTAGCGTACTCATTTCAAGCTTCGAGGTCGAACCACTTTGATGGTTCATCTGGCTCCGAGGCTTTGACGTTTCATGAGGCATCATCTCGGCACCACTAGTTAGCCATTCTATAGAGGAATAATCTGTCAGGCGTAAAGAGTTCCCCGTTCAAAGAAGGTTGTTTATTGCGGGGGAGGAGCCGCGGCAGCAGTCGTGGTCGTAATTTCCGGTTTGTGCACTGCGGAGTATTCGATTTGGAACACATTGACATCTGAAATTTAGCGCACTTAGTGAGTGTGGATAGTGTACTACGTTTAAGTGTACCCATGGAAGTATGGTTATTGGAACACAGCACATGGGTTTAGCGGATGACGCGAAAAAACCAAGATGGCTGCGCCCGTAGTGAATAAGTTGCGATGTATTTTCTTTGCATTAATACCACGTTGGTCGTTTAATGTCGATTTTAAACGCTCTTAAACACTTGAATACATTTCTGATTTAATCCTGTCACCAATTTATGCCTTGCATGGTATTGTTGGACATTCAAACCGGTTTGCTAAAGAGGATAATGCAGCAAACAACAAATGACTGCCCGCTCCTGCACTTCGTGGAACTGGAATAACGTGACGTTACTTTATGATATCGGCGAAAATAGCAAAGTATTTTAAATGTAAACTGAGTTACTTGAAATATTAAGTCGATAGCTGATGGATGTTGAGGAATTCTTTCCAAACCATTTCAGGTTTTGTTGTTACCTTATGCAAGTCGTATTAAGACTTAAAGGGCCACTTTCAAGTTAATTGTGTAACGTAATTCATACAGAATCGTGTATGCAAATGTCAATTAAAAAAATAAATACACAGAAATACATATGTCTTACAACACCCACGGAAGAAAGTGTACTTATTCTAAGCTAGGCTCCCATAAACCGCCCCTTTCCACGAGAACGCCCCTATGACGTAACGACAGGCAAACATTGGCGCTGCGGCACCCAGTCGTCGGTTGGTTTAGTAGTCGAAGTGTTGGTAAGAGAGAAAAGAGCTTGTCGTTATCGTTGTAGTTGAGTAAGTTTGAGTTGTCAAAATGGTTAATTGTTGTGTTTGTTTTGGATGCAACAGCTCCAACTTGTCTGGCCATCAGGTCCACCGATTTCCAAACAAGAAAGACAACCATTTCCGTGCTTGGATACGTTTCGTCCAGGCAAAGAAGCAACTTTGCTGCCTCCTCGGTGACGAGACACACGGTGTTGTGTGAAAAACACTTCACACCGGACAGCTACAACCAAGGGGATCTGATGGAATTGCGCCCTGGATTTCGACGAAGAGAGTCGATTAGGCTGGCAAATGGAGCTGTTCCTTCTGTGCATGCAGGTCTACCAGCAACATCTGGCGGGAGTGAGTCTAGCACTAGCAGAGAATCCGCTCGCCGAAAACGGGAGCTTTGTACAGTAAGTCTTACAATACCTATGCTATAAAATATGTTGCATCGAAATGTATTCGCCCTGCATGTACATTTCCAAATGCATTCTTGACGTTATAATGTATAAGTCTTGGCAACACTTTTGTTGACTGTAATGATGATAGTGAAGTTAGCATCATGAAGGCAGGAGAGCACGGCTAGCTCCCGTAAGCTTATAGCTACTATTGTTACGTTAGCCCCACGAGGCTGCACATGAGCCTCCTGACACTTATTTTATTATGCTAATAACATGATCTTTTTGAAAACCCATCAAAGTAATGCTTTACAATATTAGTTTCCTTGAAGTTACATCAAAGTTGCCTTGGTTTTCTTTGAATGTTGGTATCAACAGGGCACATGCGAGGAAATGCAGCTGATGCATCGGACTACATTGAACATTTTGAAAATATTAGCTGCTAGGCTAGCAGTCTTTTAAATAATACATGATTTTTTTAAGTTGTGATTGTGGTCTGTTTTCAGATTGTGGGGGAGAGTGCTGCCATCAATGATGCGGCGGGTGCAACTACCACTTCAGAGCCTGAAGATGATGGAGATGGAGACACCTCTACGATGGACCCTGAGCCAGTAGTGGTCCATCGTGGATCTCAGTGCAACATACGATGTTTCCATCGTTCATTAGGTAGTTAGCTTATATCTAGCATTCACCATACATGCCATATACAATCACAAATAAGGATGGCATGTCAACATTTTTCATTTTCTCCATGGATACTATTTAGCCATTTACACTTTTCCGACAGCAAGCATTGATATGATATTGTGTAGGCTACTGGGTTGCATGATTAGATACTGCATGTGTTGTTACCAATGAATACGTAATGGTGAACAACTATTAACATGAATCTCTTTCATCTAAGCTGTTCAGGTAAAGCCTCAGATGGCTGATGTGGGGACTCAAACCGAAAGGTTTGAGGAAGGCATGTTAATCTTTAAAAAAAAAATCAACCAGAGCTCTGATGAAACACGAGTCAAACTTGGTAGTTGCATATCGAAGATGGAAACAGTCAAGAGCCCAGAATGCTTTCCAGACAGATGCCACATGAGCTGGTTTATCATTCTCGTACATCAATTCATTCAAAAACTCTGAATGTTAGCTGATCAGCTTACAGGGAATGACACGTTGTGCTCGTATCATTATGCTCTGGTGTTCGTTCAGTGTCCTCCACCTGGTCAACCGCTTGAGCTTTGAGTTGAGGGAGGGGGGCTTCCAAACTCTGAATCTGTGTCTGTCCTAGTACACATTTTGAACCCTCTGTCAATGTTGCATACATTTTAATAGTTTATTTTACGTGTATAAATGCAGACTGTCTCCAAATAATGTATTGAAACATCGCTTTGTAGAAGACTGCGATGACTTTGGAGACTGCAGCACACAACGCGACGCCACCTCTGAGAGTCTTTATGCCCCTGGCTCCTCCCACTTGTCAAGTCACAGCGAGGAGCTGAGGATCCTGAACGTCTATGGAAAAGGGGAGGGCCCACTGGCGCTGGACGGCCATGACACACTCGTGTCTGAACTGGAGGCCCTGAACTCTCTGTCTGCAGACCACAGCGTGGTCAAGAGCCTGGAGCGCGCCAAACAACTGCCCCTCCGTGAGGAACTTACTGTGCAGGTTGGAAATCATCTACTCATTCACCATCTAAAAGAGAGGCTTCCTCTGCTACAACTCCAACACACACCCATAGAAAGCACCCACCTTTATGATGCAATGTGTCGTTAGCGGGGATTGACTACTATTCTGTGCTAATGAAAGAATATGTCTTGTGTGTGTTTCCTTCTTCATGTGGAAAGCAGCAGACCCCAGACACCATTTTAATCAAAGTTGAGGAGGATATGGATGGAGGTATGCCCGCTCTAGGTTAGTAAGACGCATTGCTTGCAAGAAAGCAGGAAAACAACCTGGATCAACTGAGAATGTACTCAAATCTACTTATGCTGAAAAGCCTAGTCCTCTTTTGAAAGTGCATTATTACCAAAGCCCTACTAAAACACAAGGACTACTTATACAGTTTATAGTAGAACGATTTACATCTTCTTCATGGCAGACAGGTGTCAGGAAAGCTGAAAACAGCTCTGATTCCCAATATAACTACAGTATTGGTAAAACAGGTGATAGTAAAAACAGATAGCCTGGGTTGTGTCTTTATGACCTCCCCACATCTTTAAAAGGGGGAGAAGTAGCAGTGCTATGTCTCAAAGAGATATAATGTATCCCTTTATGCAAATAATGAATTAACACAATTCCATTATCTTTTTTCCCTTTGCAGAAGACTGCGATGACTTTGGAGACTGCAGCACACAGCACAGCGCCGCCTTGGATAGTCTGCATGTGGACGTTCCTGGCTCCTCCCACATGTCGGGTCACAAAGGGGAGCTGCGGATCCTGAACGTCTATGGAAAAGGGGAGGGCCCACTGGCGCTGGACGGCAATGACGCACTCTTCACCGCGTCTAAACTGAAGACCTTGAACTCGCTGTCTGCAGACCACCGTGAGGAGCTGACTGTGCAGGTTGGAAATCATCTTCTCATTCACCATCCAAAAGAGAGGCTTCCTCTGCTACAACTCCAACACACACCCATAGAAAGCACCCACCTGTATGATTCAATCTGTCGTTAGCGGGGATTGACAACTATTCTGTGCTAATGAAAGAATATGTCTTGTGTGTGTGTTTCCTTCTTCATGTGGAAAGCAGCAGACCCCAGACACCATTTCAATCAAGGAAGAAGAGGATATGGATGGAGGCATGCCCGCTGGAGGTTAGTAATAGGGGTGTAATGGTACACAAAAGTCCCGGTTCGGTACGTACCTTGGTCTTTAAGTCACGGTACGGTACGGTTCATTGTTAAGGAGGTAATAAAAAAAAAACTGCTTGTTCGTCAACAACGGAGAATGGCCGTAGATCAGCAGCAATGAAAAGACCAATAAACTTGGTTATGGCATTTGCATTTCTGAATTCCCAGACAGGGGTTGTTGTATAAACAGTTTGATGAGCTGGGTTTGCTCAGTTCGTTTTTTTCTTCCACAGCACCGGCGATGGTAACACCTGGATGGTGCCTTTTCAAATGCGTGTGCTTGGGATGTGCATTTCTGGCAAAAATACTATTCAATATTCGCTGAGAATAATATTCGAACATCGGTCAATCAAGAACCCCCCCCCCCACGCACGCACCTCGGATACACGGACACACAATGACACAGGGAGAGGCTTTTATGATTTGTATGAACATTCAACATCAAAATTATTTCAGCGTGGGCTAAGGCAGATAGGCCTACATGCGCCGAAGACAGATCGCTATTTATTTATTTAATTTACTGAACACAGCCTGCATGACGGTGAACTAGACACGTCAAAAAAATAACTTCACAGTGTGTCTTTTTACAATTTATTTGTTACCAGCATTCGTAGTGTTGATCAGCAGAGAATTAGTCTGCCAAAGACGTTGACGTCGCTTAGCAACCGAGGACGCTGGGGTTGATAAGTTACCGGCGTGATACGACAGAAAAAAAAGTAGTATACTTTGGCTAAACGGTCCGGGTGGAACTCCGACTTCAAGTTATAAATTCCGCATCGCAAAACAAGGCTTTACATTCGCCACATTAACGCTATGTACGCCACATTTACGTACCGCAGTACACCTCTGTAACCGCACCGAAGTGCCCGGACCGTGACGGTTCGGTACAAATACGTGTACCGTTAGACCCCGAGTTAGTAATACACATTGCTTGCAAGAAAACGACCTGGATCAACTGAGTATGTACTCAAATCTACCTGCGCTGAAAAGCCTGGTCCTCTTTTGAAAGCTCATCATGACCAAAGCCCTGCTAAAACACAAGGACTACTTATACAGTTCATAGTAGAACGATTTACATCTTCTTCGTGGCGGACAGGTTTCAGGAACGTTGAGATCAGCTCTGATTCCCAATAGAAGTACAGTATTATTGGTAAAACAGGTGATAGTAAAAACAGATAGCCTGGGTTGTGTCGTTATGACCTCCCCACTTCTTTAAAAGGGGGAGAAGTAGCGGTGCTATGTCTCAAAGGGATACATACTGTATCCCTTCGTGCAAATAATGAATTAACACAATTCAATTATCTTTTTTTCTCTCTGCAGAAGACTGCGATGACTTTGGAGACTGCAGCACACAGCACGGCGCCGCATTGGATAGTCTGCATGTGGACGCCCCTGGCTCCTCCCACAAGTCAAGTCACAAAGGGGAGCTGAGGATCCTGAACGTCTATGGAAAAGGGGAGGGCCCACTGGCGGTGGACGGCCATGACACACTCTTCACCGCGTGTAAACTGGAGGCCCAGGACTCGCTGTCGGCAGACCACAGCGTGGTCAAGAGCCTGGAGAGCGGCGAGCAGCTGGTCCACCGTGAGGAGCTGACTGGGCATCGGGGAGGCGGCAAGGGCCGGCCCGGTGTGTTGTCTGTTGAGGGTTTTCCTGAAAAAAATAACATGAGTACCCGCAGCGGCGAGAAGCCGTACGGGTGCGACCAATGCAAGAAGCGCTTCCAACTGAAAGGCAACCTGAAGATCCACATGAGGACTCACTCCAGGGAGAAGCCCTACAGGTGTGACCAATGCGTGAAGCGCTTCAGTCTTAGCTTCAACCTGAAGGTCCACATGAGGACTCACTCCGGGGAGAAGCCCTACAAGTGTAATCAATGCGTGATGCGCTTCGGTCATAGCGCTAGCCTGAAGAGCCACATGAGGACTCACTCCGGGGAGAAGCCCTACAGGTGTAACCAATGCGTGAAGCGCTTCAGTAAGAGCTACAACCTGAAGATCCACATGAGGATTCACTCCGGGGAGAAGCCCTACAAGTGTAACCAATGCATGAAGTGCTTCAGTAAGAGCTATAACCTGAAGATCCACATGAGGACTCACTCCGGGGAGAAGCCCAACAAGTGTAACCAATGCATGAAGTGCTTCAGTCATAGCTCCGACCTGAAGGTCCACATAAGGACTCACTCCGGGGAGAAGCCCTACAGGTGTGACCAATGCGTGAAGCGCTTCAGTCATAGCACTGACCTGAAGATCCACATGAGGGTTCACTCCAAGGAGAAGCCTTACAGGTGTGACCAGTGCGTGAAGCGCTTCAGTCATAGCACTGACCTGAAGAGCCACATGAGGACTCACTCCGGGGTGAAGTCTTATGGGTGTGACCAATGTGTGAAGCGCTTCGGACAGAGCTCTCACCTGAAAAGCCACATGAGGATACACTCCGGGGAGAAGCCTTATAGGTGTGACCAATGTGTGATGTGCTTCAGTCAGAGTTCCGGCCTGAAGAGACACATGAGGATACACTCCGGGGAGAAGCCCTACAGGTGTGACCAATGTGTGAAGCGCTTCAATCAGTGCTCCGCCCTGAAGAGACACAAGAGGACTTGCTCCGGGGAGAAGCCCTGAAGGTGCAACGCCAGCCTCTGCGACCCTAGCAATTTGCGTTTGCACATGCTCAAGGACAGAGGCAATGGGGTGCTTTGACACGGGCAACGGGATGCTTTGATTGACACCTCTATCCTGTTTTTTTTTAAATGGCTGTTGTAGGTTTTTTTTTTTATTCTTCGTGATTATAGACACTTTCCAAATTTTCTTTTGCTTTCTGCTTTATTGTTATACTTAATTGATGTCTCTGTGATGAAGAATCATTAATTTTTTTGGACACTTCAGACAACCAAATATTTGATTTAAATTTATAGCATGATCATGAGGAGATACAGGTGGCAAAATTACCGAGCATTCAATGAGACAACAGGTGTACATGATTCTTATCGGCAATTTCACATTGTGGGTTAACTCAAAGGAAACAGAGGTGAGGGGGAGTGACCATTGGGGAGATTTTAGGATTGTCCAGAGGAGAGATCAAGTTGAATTGCAATTCACTATGGGTGGAGTGGACTTGGTTGCAAGACAGTTAAAGGAATTTACGCAACAAAGTAGTAATTCGATTGGCCTCAGTATCAGGCTTCGTGGCTACAGTTGCAATGCAAATGCAAACTATAACAAAAGCTTTCAACTATAGAAGACGGGCAGTATCTCCCTTTCAATTGGCTACCTACAATATACAATTGTATATTATAGTTAGGTCAAGCATGCAGCACTCAACCTTGGTCTTTCTTAAGTTTCATTCTATCTTTCTTATTCTCCACAAGCTTTGAGATCCTGCTCCTTCCATAATTTTTCCGTGAGAGACTACATTCCAATTTTAAAATGTTAAGATTATCTTGGAATTGCACGCTTCTATTCAAATTCTTCTCTGACATCTGACACACAACTACTTCAAACTTCGTAACTTGGTCAACTTTAACCATTACTCTTCGTTCAAACATTGAACAAATGAACACAATTGTATCTCCAAAAAGATATAAACAATGCAATAATAAATAACGTATCAAAAAATTATATCCTCTATACGGTTTTCAGAATCAGTTTAACAGTTTAATTTAATTCATTACAGCCTCGTATATTTTCAGTTGGTCTCATTTACTTCTGTTGAGGCTTGAGTTTGAGGACGCTAGATGACGCTCGAGCCCAAGGTTGCTATCGCAAAAGCTAACTATTGTGGACAGAGCCTTAATAACCTCACTATTTAACCTAGAATTACAAAGTCAAGCTTAAACGGTTACATTATTTTTGTTACACTGGCGCTAAACTCATTCATTGATTGGAAATATGATGGTTATATATCGTGCATCTGTCTGTGGGGAACCCCTATCTATATTGCAAGAGGCTAGGAGCTTACTGCATATTTGATTTCACTTTCGGTAAATGCTAACTGCAATGCTTAAACAATCTTTTTCACAATATGCTATCTACACAATATAGTATATTAAAGCTGAGACTCAATGGAGTCCAACGGACTGTGAGCCTGAATTAGATATGAAGGAATAAGATCAATAACATACTTTTCCAAGTTACTACCACACAGACCTAGCTATTCTGTATTTATTTCAAATGTATTCAAACTTGATCACGTTGGCGATTAGTTTAACTTCACTTTATTTGTTTCCACGTGTTTTAAAAAAAATGGTGTGCATGTTAACATTGTTTGCTCCATTTAAACTCTTCAAATCCCTTCACTTGATTTAAGCCATCTAACATTTTTATATATCGTAAATTAGCTGCATATTTCCACCATCACTTTGCATCTCATCGCATTTTCTGAAGGAAATGCATTTTCTAGTGAATCTCATAGCGAATCATAAAGAAGAGGATTAGGGCCACTCAAAAAAATAAAAGATTCAGACTTTATTCTCCGAACTCTGAGATTAGAGTCAGAATTCTGATTTTAAACTCAGAATTTTGACTTTAAACAGAACTGCGGCTACCTGTAAGGACCAACCTCCGTGGGTGAGACACTTTGCCTTATGCAGTTGGAGGAAACCACACGTAGAGTAGCCAGTAGCCCTAGCCTACCTGTGCTAAAATGTCTTCGCTCAGGGTCTTCTTGTTGGTTTGAGGGGTTCCAGAAGAAGCCATTTTGTTAATGGAAGACCAAAAGGTGAGTGAAAGTGTCTCCCACGGAGTTTGGTCCTTACAGGTACCCATAATTCTGAATATCTGGTGGAAATCATTTTATATTTACTGAATAAAAAATATGTCAACTCATATTTGAGCACATTTCTACTAAATTCAACACACAGCATTGTAGCATCATAAGCGAGAGGTCTGAGCGATAGCAGTCGCATTGTTTACCGACCATGGAAGTATCCCTGCGGTCTCATTTATAAAACTGCGTGGGATCGTTACTAAACGTGTACGTATGCCCAAAAGCCAAGTTTTGCGTGCCCCAAAAAATATACAGATTTATAAAACCCTGCGTACGCACACCGTATTCAATCTTTGCTTTATAAATCACAGAGTGCCTACAAGTGTGCGCTGCTGAATCAGCTTCACGTTCCGCCCTGAACACGCCCCTTTTAAACCATAAATACTCAATGCAAATTACCTCATGAATGCGATCTGCATATAAACCAGACTCAGATGCAAGTATTATGTCTTGTCGGAAACAATGGCAGAAAGACTCTTTCTGACTCGTGGCTCTTTCTCGGAGGTTGAAGTGGAGACCCTTGTGGGAGAGGTCGAGGCCCGAAAAGTAGTTTTGTTCGGCGGTCACGGGATTGGGATCGCCAACAACAAAAACCAGAATGAGTGGCAACATGTTGCTGCAGCAATGAACTCTGTCAGTAGCAAGGAGCGCAGTAGCGCACAGTCCCAGAATTAAAAAAGAAGTGGTCTGACATAAAGTTACATATTTTTATGTACCAATAAATCGTTATGGTCCCTAAAGACCGGCTCCCTCCGAATCCTGCTGTTTGCATGGTCCTCCAGCAGTGCCTTGGTGCAGCATTACCACGGCGTTCACCTCTGTATTTATAGGGTTACGGTAATAAGACTGACCGAGAACACCTTGGATAATCAGTTTGTAATCACCCACGTAAAATGTTCTTCAACATAACCCCTTGTTAATGCCTGATTTGTCATGAAGAGCATCAAGAGTAACGGACAACGATTGTGATTGTGAGTGTGGCTTGGTTTTCCACACTTGGGATTTAATTGACATTTGATTATGTGTTTACAGTGTCAGATAAAAAAATTATGTTATTGAGACATGTACGACAGATGCTTTATTCCATGCAGTCGCTGTCAATGGACAGTATGGAGTGACAGGATTAATTATAGAGAATTACTTTTTATTTCTATTCTAAGATGTTTCCGGAGTTACAACTGAGAAATAACGCAGTTGACTAGAATTATTCTGATTACATATGATACGAGTTGAAATTAAATTTATGAAGGGCGATGATAAAACATGATCGTTCTTCTCACTCTACAATTCTTCTGTCTGACTTCAGCTCACCACCACACCATCTGTGTGGTGGGTCAGAGTTTGCTTAGGGCTGCGCACATTTTCCCGTCAAGTTGTTTTTTTTATAGATCACAAAACTCCAATAGTATCTGTCTGCGTCCTGCAAGACGGAGGCGTAACTTGTAGTAGGAGGCGTAACTTGTACTAGGAGGCGTAACTTGTTCTTTTCTAAATCGCGGTCCACGCGAGATCTTTCTCTTTTCGCGCTAAACAAAAAGCGTTGTAAATCACGGTTCACACGAGATCTTCATTGAAGTCGGGTCTTAAAGGTCCCATGACATGCTATTTTATGTATTCTTTAATATAGGTATTAGTGGGCAACTAACACAGTATTCAAAGACGTTCCTGAAATTCAGCCGTGGTGCAGAGTTACAGCCACTCCGAGCCAGTCGTACATTGAGCTTCCCCCAAATGCGCTGTTTCGGTGGGCGTGTCAAGGAGGAGGGTGGGGGTGTGGCCCTGAGCAGCTTGCAGCCACGTGCGGTACCATGCGCTCTGTTTACAGTGGATGTATCGCAATGGCGAGGCGCACACAGCCTTTAGCCGTGTTCTGTAAATATTCTAGAACACACGGGAGTCCTGGAGCTCTATATCTAAATATTATCATATGGCCTACACAGATATCTATATCATATAGCCTAATATATATTATCACGGCCAAAAGCTGTGTGAGCCGATATTATGAATCTCAAACGACCGCGTTGGGTTCTCCAACGTTCCTGGTTCTTCAACGTCCACATCAATGTGAATACACACACTGTAACGCAAGTGTTGTACACTTCCTTGTTATTTGGATAACCGTTCTGCTGTTGGTGTGATGGCGCATAACACGTCGGACTCTCGTCTCTGGTATTTCTACAACGAGACTCGTATTGGGGGTTATCTCAGCCAAAGTTGAGAATGAATTGGGGGGGAAGGAACTTTGGCTTTGACTCCCTCAAGAACATGAACCACGACATGGAGGAGAAAGGGATTGTTGGCGGCGAATGTCTCCCGCTTGAACCCCGCTGAGGGACCACCGCCGGAGGCGGAGGTGCCTAAGCGCTGCCCGGCAAAGATCCCTTTCTCCTCCTTGTCGTGGTTCATGTTCTTGACTTGAGGGAGTCAAAGCCAAAGTTCTTTCCCCCCAATTCATTCTCAACCTTGGCTGAGATAACCCCCAATACGAGTCTCGTTGTAGAAATACCAGAGACGAGAGTCCGACGTGTTATGCGCCATCACACCAACAGCAGAACGGTTATCCAAATAACAAGGAAGTGTACAACACTTGCGTTACAGTCCTGGAGCTCTATATCTAAATAATATCATATAATACATAGATATCTATAACATATTGTGTGCGCCTCCAGACGATATTATGAATCACAAACGACTTTGTCGGGTTCTGCGACGTCTCTGGTTCTTCCACTTTCACATCAACCTGAAGTCGACTGAACCGCGCGCTGCCGGCTGCCCGCTGCCGGGCGATGGTGCCTCGCGGCAACCGGCGGCATGTCGCAGTTCATGTACTTCAGCGAGTCAAACCAAAGTTCCTTTCCCCCAATTCCTTCTCAACCATGGCTCAGATAACCCCCACGACAGTCTCGTTGTGGAAATACAAGACACGTCAAAGAACCGACAAGAAACACTTGCGTTACAGTGTGTGTATTCACACACACACATGTGGCGCTCGCACGGTCGAGTCTCATTGGCGGGCCAACGTCTCTGGGCGGGCCAGGCAGAGTAAGAGGAGGAGTTGAGATTCCTCATGACGTCATGAGCACAGACATTCCAAATCAGCGCGCTTGAGCCTCCGTTTTTTCAAAGGCGAGCAGAACAGCTAGTGCTCGTTTTACACCAAACGCAAGTTTTAGCCACTGGGGGACCATAGGCAGGCTAGGGGAACTCATATTTATGATAGAAAACCTCACAAAGTGAGATTTTCATGTCATGGGACCTTTAAACATGAACTCATCTGTTGTAACTCTGCCTTTGTAACTATTCCTTTGTATTCTATCAGGCCATGAGCGTGGAAGAGCCAGACCCCAAGGTCAGTTTTCTTTGTTATCATCAAATAAGGTTTCTAGTCCAAAAGATTCTTAAAATGCAAACAAGTTTGTGTTGTCTCTGTTTCAGGCCCCGTCCACACAAAGCCGATTTCATGGCGAAACCGCAAAGGTCTTGTACGGTTCGGCCTTCCGTCCACACGAAGCCGGCGAATCTGCTGACCGAAACCGCAAACTTCTGAAACCACCCTCGGAGGTGGTTTCAAATCTATCCGGTTTCGTTTTGGTTTCGTGTGGACGCCTGAAACCGACTGAAACCGCAAACCATGACGTCATCGCCCCACCCCTCGACCTCCTAGCCAATGGCTCTTAAGCCCGCGGAGTCTCAGAAATCACAACAAAAAAGATGATGGCGGACTACAAGCTTGTAATCGTTCTGCAGCATATCATTTCCCTTGTTGGGTTGCTAAGCCATTATTTATTGAGAATCTAGTTCGCCATCGTAGAAGAGCTGTTTGGGTGTGTTGTTAGTGGTTCGGGGGGCAGCCTTTATGCGCATGCTCGCCTCTTCTTCTTCTGGATTTGTGTACCAGAAGCAGCGCCCCTTATGGGCCTGGAATGTTTACTACAGCGTTTCTACAGAACTATCCGATTTCGCTTGGCTTCGTCTTTACGGAGATACTTCGAAACCGGATAGATCGAAACCGTAACGGTTTCGCCCGTTTCGGCTTCGTGTGGACGGGGCCTCAGGCTTTGAGCAGATTTTGCGCCTGGGCACGCCAATCCGGGGCAGAAAGTCCTATACCATTCTAGAATGACTATCAGAAAGCCCAGTTTAAATGTATTGTTTATTAATTGTGGTTAGCCTAATCCCCCGTCTATACCCAGGAAGGCTTGCAGACACACCCTCAACATATCCCCAAACATACCTTTTGGATATTTGAGGCTTTGTCTATCTAATTATTTGACTTTAAGATGAAAGCTGGTTTCTAAGGTGCTAGCTATGCTTACATTACTTTACGACCTGCCACATTTGAGATGCACACGTTTGAGATGCACACTGAACAATCACTTAATACTCAGGCTAGTAGATGTTGCTTGCTTCTTTCTGCCCCGAGTTTGCACAGTGCAACAGTGATGACGTATGAGAAATCCATGTATTGAAGACCGGCAAATATATATAAAATGAAGGCTTGTAATGTGAACACTATAATATGAAGGCTTTCTCATAACTATCCTCCTGTTAGTGGCATTGTTCTTGTCTTGTTTCTATCAGTAATATGTAGTTTAATTCATTGTTTTCTATCTCATGCAGGACCTTGAAAACATGCAGCAAGCGATCAATTTCAATATGTATTCAATAAAATTATTTGAATTATTAAACTGCTGTCTTTAATTCTTTAATTCTTTATCTGCTGTCTTTTTGTTAAAGGTATAAAGGGATAAAGTAGGCTAAACTTAAGCAGGTTCCCCACGTTAAACTGCTATATGCATTATATGTCATTATAAAATTGTAATAGGCTTCTTTTCTTAAATGCATGTGACTCAGGGATGTCAGTTTCACGTAAGGCTATGATTAATCTAATCAAGAGCATATCAAGATTAAGCTAATCAAGAGCATATTTTTAAATGAGCGGTTCGGGTGCATTATTTTTATATAAGGCCTAATATTTGAGGTCCGAGTTGCGGTCATGACGTGTTTCCACTGCAGGGTGCGGAACGGATCGGATCGCAAAGGTGCAGGTCGGGTCGCGTTTCCACTGCCAAAAGTGGGCGTGACCCGGACTTTGCCGTGCCCGTTCCGGCCCCATTCTCGGGACTCCTCCGTTGCGGTACCCAAAACGAGACCAGACGCCTGAAAGGGTCCCGTGAAATTCTAGCTACACCCCCCCTCCGTTGATTGGTCGACAGAATCGTCACTTCCGGGTGACAATGGGATAAAAACAAACAAACAGTAGCCTCGAGGTATTATTCTTTACAATTAACATGTCGCGTAAAAAGCTTGCTTGGGCGAACAAGGAGGTGGAGACGTTCGTCTGCATTCTTGGGGAGGAAGACGTTGTTTACGATGTTTACGTAGCTGCCGCGGCGATCGACATCCGGCCTACCACCAAGGGTACTGTCGGCAGTGGAACGCAACCTCGAAACTGAGCTGGGCTTTACCGCCCCCTCCCTACCGCACCTTTGCGATCCGATCCGTTCCGCACCCTGCAGTGGAAACGCGGCAAAATGCCGCGTTTTATGCACCCGCGCACCACTGCTACAGATCACTTCCGCGATTTAGAAAAGTACTAGACACGCCTCCGACTACAAGTTACGCCTCCGACTACATGTTACGCCTCCTAGTGCAAGTTACGCCTCCTCCGACTACAAGTTACGCCTCCTACTACAAGTTACGCCTCCGTCTTGCAGGACGCAGACAGACAGACCCAACTCCCCGACCCTGCTTAGCTTCCGAGATCAGACGAGATCGGGCGTGTTCAGGGTGGTATGGCCGTAAGCAATTAGTGCAGCCGCAAAACCAGCTTTTATACAGTAGCACATAAGGAGTGAGAAAGCTGCTGAGGCTCGACGTTACACTTTTACAAAAACAATCATTAGTTAGATAGAAACGGCAGTAATTGATTCAGTAGGACTCCTTATCCATGTAAACGATCATTGTGACATCTGAATTCATTAATTATCTGCAATACACTGCGTGTGCGTGTGATGTTAAATGTTTGAACCAAGGTTAACGGTTAAAGTGTCAGAGAATGGGTGGTGATTTTTTGCCGTCCTCCCCTGATCTGAAGTGCGCGTGCGTGTTTGTGTTGGTGAAAGTAATGTACAACTGTCGTTTCAGTTCTCTGGTGCTCCCTGCGGGCAGTATCACTATACTGTCCTCATGTTTCACAAAAATAGTTTTGAGAGACGTTGTCAGTCTTTGTATGTTGCTTAAATTCTCCAAACCGGTTGGCAGTAAAGATCAGGGGTCTCATTTATAACCGTGGTTTGGAGGAAAAGGAGAATTTGCGACACAGATGGTGTGGTGGTGAACTGAAGTCAGACCGAAGATTATTATTATAATCGTAATTTCCGGTTTGTGCATTACGGAGTACTCGATTTGGAACAACAGTTGACATCTGAAAATTAGCGCACTTAGTGAGTGTGGATAGTGTATTACGTTTAAGTGTACCCATGGAAGCATGGATATTGGAACACGGGACTCTCTAAATCGACGCCACTTCGACCTGGGCGGGACTTTACGTCCTACGTCACTCTCTATGGGTTTGCATGTGTGCGCGTAGACGTTTGTCTCAGGGATCTGTGCACGAACTCCCTTGCACTACAGATTACGAGCGTCAGTGTCGTACGCGATGGAGGGTGGGTGACATTCCTACAGTCTGTGATGATAGGCTATATTTCTACAAATGACTTACTATTACTAGCGATTAACATGACGAAAAAACACGAACTAAGCTAACATTAGACTATAGCCATACCAGATAACGCCATACCAGCTAACCCTAACTATTTATATTAAACTCTGAACCATTTTGCAACAGGAAACTGTGTGTTGGTGCGTCTTATTGCTTCCCACGTCTGCGTCTGCATCTTTCCCACTCCTGGCTAATAGTTTCAGCTTTTGTAGCCTACTGTATATCAGAAATGATCACCCTGTACCACACTGCTGACTTGTTGATGTTTTGTGAGCACTCACGCATTTCTCTAGGTATCTTAAGTTTCCTACTGGAGTCATCAAAACTTTGGACTTTGTAATTGTAAGAAATATTGTGTTTCAAAAACACTTTGTGTCTTACCCTTAGCGTTACCCTAACCTTAACCCCAGTAACATTTCTTCATCATAGACTACAAGTTACGCAAAATGGCATACAAACATCCAGTCCAATATGAAAGAAAAAAGCTAGCTTCATTAAGGAATCGAACCCCTTATCCCCGCGTTAATGAGTTGTTCTCTGACCACTAACCAATCAGGTCTTAGTACATGCGATTCAAGAGTTAACCACTTGACAATCTTTAAACTTCGGTTGCCTAGAAATTGTAAAGACAGTGATGTGTGTACATTGTGCGAGTATCCACTCTCGATGTGTGTGCAGTCCAAAATGAAAGAAAAAACCTTGCATCACTAGGGAATCGAACCCCCAATCATCAGTTGGTCGTTGGTAACTGTAAACAAAGAGATCGCTTTTTGTTTAACTGCTAACTAACAAACGGGTTTATGCGTTCACTGAACAAAGATTATGGAAATAAAGGACCACTTTTCCATCAGAAAAATCATCAGAACCGTTATTACCAACCCATAGACACTAAAGCCAAAACCTTTCTCACATGCACACCCATCGCGAGTGACGGCTATGCGCACACATGCACACCCATAGCGAGTGACGTAGGACGTAAAGTCCCGCCCAGGTCGAAGTGGCGTCGATGCAATCAAAAATAATAGGTTTGAGATCAAAACTTTCCACACTGCAATCAAAAAATAGATTTGAGAGCAAAACTATCGACACTGCAATCAAAAAATGTTTTATTGCAAGATAAATTAATGTGATAAAAAAAATATTAATGGGAATCCAAAAGTTTTGTTTGCAAACCCAAAAGTTTTGTTTGCAAATCCAAAAGTTTTGTTTGCGAATCCAAAAGTTTTTTTTGCGAATCAAAAAGCTTTGTTTGCGAATCCTAAAGTTTAGCTTGCGAATCCAAAAGCTTTGCTTGCTGTTGAGCTGAATCTCGTGGGCGGGACCTACACCGAAAGATGTAAGACACGTCTCTATTGGCCAGTCTCGATCGGAGTGACAGCTTGGCAACATCCGAAAAGCCGCTGCCCCCCGACCGCCTCCAGAAGCAGATTGTCGGCCTGACGGACAGGGTGTTCGTTTGTGCCTCTCAATCCGCGGCGGCGGTCAACAACATCGCCCTGCTCTCCTCTGCCATGGTCTCCTTGTCGGCTGACAGGGAGGCCTACGGGATATTCAGGGCGCGCAAGCGCGCGCACGGGACAAGCTCATAAGGCGAAGCCTAGACGGCGTAGCCTACATGAAATAGAACTCCCTCTCTCGTTACTAACTGTGGATGTTGCCAAGCTGTCACTCCGATCGAGACTGGCCAATAGAGACGTGTCTTACATCTTTCGGCGTAGGTCCCGCCCCCCCAGATTCAGCTCAACAGCAAGCAAAGCTTTTGGATTCGCAAGCAAAACTTTAGGATTCGCAAGCAAAGCTTTTTGATTCGCAAACAAAACTTTTGGATTCGCAAACAAAACTTTTGGATTTGCAAACAAAACTTTTGGGTTTGCAAACAAAACTTTTGGATTCCCATTAATATTTTTTTTATCACATTAATTTATCTTGCAATAAAACATTTTTTGATTGCAGTGTCGATAGTTTTGCTCTCAAATCAATTTTTTGATTGCAGTGTGGAAAGTTTTGCTCTCAAACCTATTTTTTGATTGCAGTGTGGAAAGTTTTGCTCTCAAACCTATTATTTTTGATTGCATAATAAAGACACAAATCTACCTCCATACCATTGGAACCTTTAATATGTCCATGATTGGAACACAGCACATGGGTTTAGCGGATGACGCGAAAAAACAAAGATGGCTGCGCCCGTAGTGAATACGTTGAGATGTATTTTCTTTGCATTAATACCACGTTGGTCGTTTAATGTCGATTTTAAACGCTCTTAAACACAAATACATTTCTGATTTAATGCGGTCACCAATTTATGCATTGGATGGTATTGTAGGACATGTAATTCAATGTAAATGTTTGATTCAAGACGGTTTGCTAAAGAGGATAATGTAGCAAACAACAAGTGACTGCCTGCTCCGGCACTTCGTGGCACGGGAAAAACGTGACAGCACTTTATGATGTAGTAGGCGAAAATAGCAAAATATTATTTAAATGTAAACGGAGTTACTTGAAATATTAAGTCGATACCTGATGGATGTTAAGGAATTCTTTCCAAACCATTTCAGGTTTTTTTGTTACCTTATGCAAGTGGTAATAAGCCTTAAAGGGCAACTTTCAAGTTAATTGTAGGCCTATAACTTAATTCATACAGAATCGTGTATGCAAATGTCAATAAAAAAAAAAAATACACAGGAATACATTTATCTTACAACACCCAAGGATATTCTAAGCTAGGCTCCCAAAAACCGCCCCTTTTCTCGAGATCGCGCCTATGACGTAACGACAGGCCAACATTGGCGCTGCTGCGCCCAGTCGTCGGTTGGTTTAGTAGTCGAAGTGTTGCTAAGAGAGAAAAGAGCTTGTCGTTATCGTTGTAGTTGAGTAGGTTTGAGTTGTCGAAATGGTTAATTGTTGTGTTTGTTTTGGATGCAACAACTCCAACTTGTCTGGCCATCGGGTCCACCGATTTCCAAACAAGAAAGACAACCATTTCCGTGCTTGGATACGTTTCGTCCAGGCAAAGAGAAGCAACTTCGCTGCCTCCTCGGTGACGAGACACACGGTGATGTGTGAAAAACACTTCACACCGGACAGCTACAACCAAGGGGATCTGATGGAATCGCGCCTGGGATTTCGACGAACAGAGTGGGTTAGGCTGGCAAATGGAGCTGTTCCATCTGTGCATGCAGGTCTACCAGCAATATCTGGCGGAAGTGAGTCTAGCACTAGCAGAGAATCCGCTCGCCGAAAACGGGAGCTTTGGACAGTAAGAGTAAGGTGACTAGACGTCCCCGATTTCCGGGGACAGTCCCCGTTTTCGGTGATCTGTCCCCGGTCAAAGCTGTCCCCGGAAATGTCCCCGATTTTGACGGTGAATGGGGGAAAAATGCGCGCAGACTCAAACACCAGTTATTACGGTAGTAATTTAACGCAGCACCAGAGAAGACGTCGTATGACGTACAGACGTTATCAGGACGTACGACCAGACGCAGCAGCATCAACAACAACAATCTAGAGGCGGCAAAAAGGAAAAAGAGAAGATCAGCGGTCTCATAAATGGTATGTTGTGTATGAACTTATTTATTTTGTGTGAATTGGCAGTAGACTTGTGTGTGTGTGTGTGTGTGTGTGTGTGTGTGTGTGTGTGTGTGTGTGTGTGTGTGTGTGTGTGTGTGTGTGTGTGTGTGTGTGTGTGTGTGTGTGTGTGTGTGAGAAGTGGTAACGTTAAAATAAGTATGATTGTTTATCTGAACTGAAGACCTAACGTAACGTTATAAAAGTCAGTGAACGTGACAATGTTTTCATATCGGTCATTAGTGAAGCTGTAATGTTAACGTTAGCATGAGATTACCAGGTGATGACATTGTATGTGGCTCTGTTTTGGAAGAGGGGGAGGTGGAAGACTGCTTTGGTAGCATATGATTTTCCTGTAGGCATAGGGACCTGAGACTGTTAAAATAATAATAATGATGACATTATTTATCAATAATAAATTAATTAATAATCAGTCAATGGTTGATAGTTGTGTGTGTTAGGCTGCTGTTTTTTTTGTCGGGCTGTGTGGGTAACCAATGACTGTAGTAGTTATAAATGCAGACCATTTGATTAGCTGATGCCCTGAGTCACTGTTTTATGTCAATGTTTTTAGTAAAGGGATAATAAATAAATAAGTAATCAACAGAGTGAAGGAGAGAAGATGAAAAGAGCAGGAGAATAGTATGGAAAGGCAGAAATATAGAAGTAAACAACAGAGGGAAGCTAAGGAGAGAAGAAAGAAGGGTGAAGAAAAGAAAAGCATTGAAGGAGAAGAGAACAGACGAGAGTATTACATCTTTTTATATGTTTTGACTTGGTAATTATTACTAATTACATCTTGATGATATTTACTAGCTACTGGTCTGGCAGCTGTCTTTGCACATGACACTTAACTTTGGAAGAGAGATTTTTTTCTCATGTATTATTCTATATTTGTGTTTTTGACACTGCTGTGCACTACTGATACATGATATTTGTGGGTGCTGATATTTTGATGTATTAACCTTTTGCAGGGGCGCCACCAGGGATGTTGGGCCCCATTAAAAGATATCACACTGGGTCCCACCATCACACACACACAGGCAACGCCAACCATGTGCAGTTTCTGTAACCACACCTCTACCTGTGAAGGCTTCAATTATCTTATTGTCCGATACTAACTTTACAATATGACATTGAGTTGTGATAATATAACACTGTGAAGACATGAAGGAAACATTCTGCATACTGATAGTGTTTGTTTAATTATAAATTTGATTTTCCATTAAAATCCATTAATGATGTTTTTTTATTAACATAACTAATGTTCTAATATTTTTTCAGGGCCCCTGTCAGTCACTGGCCCACAGAATTTTCCTAACTTTTCGCCCACTAAGCTGGTTAAAATAAATGAAAAAGTACTTGTCCCCATTTTTTATTTCATAATGATAATATGTAAGGATTTTTCACCGCCGCATTGAAAATGTCCCCGATTTTCAGTTCAGAAATCTGGTCACCTTAAGTAAGAGTAACAGTTTGCATCGAAATTTAGCTGCCCTGCATGTACATTTTCCAAATGCATTCTTGACGTTATAATGGATAAGTCTTGGCAACACTTTTGTTGACTGTAATGATGATAGTGTAGTTGGCACCATGAAGGCAGGAGAGCACGGCTAGCTCCCGTAAGCTTAGCTACTATTGTTAGGTTAGCCCCACGAGGCTGCACATGAGCCTCCTGACACTTATTTTATTGTGCTAATAACATGATCTTTTTCAAAACGCATCAAAGTAATGCTTCACAATATTAGTTTTCTTGAAGTTACATCGGAGTTGCCTTGGTTTTCTTTGAATGTTGGTATCAACACGGCACATGCGAGGAAATGCAGCTGATATATCGGACTGCATTGAAAAGATTTCGATATTAGCTGCTAGGCTAACAGTCTTTTAAATAATACATGCATTTTTTTAAGTTGTGATTGTGATATGTCTTCAGATTTTGGGGGAGATTGCTGCAAGCAATGATGCGGCGGGTGCAACTACCACTTCAGAGCCTGAAGATGATGGAGATGGAGACACCTCTACGATGGACCCTGAGCCAGTAGTGGTCCATCGTGGATCTCAGTGCAACATACGATGTTTCCATCGTTCATTAGGTAGTTAGCTTATATCTAGCATTCACCATACATGCCATATACAATCACAAATAAGGATGACATGTCAACATTTTTCATTTTCTCCATGTTTACTATTTTGCAATTTACACTTTTCAGACAGCAAGCATTGAAAATTATGAAATTCATAATATTAGAAAATGATATTGTGTACTGGGTTGCATTAGATACTGCATGTGTTGTTACCAATGAATACGTAATGGTGAACAACTATTAACATGAATCTCTTTTATCTAAGCTGTTCAGGTAAAGCCTCAGATGGCTGATTTGGGGACTCAAACCGAAAGGTTTGGGGAAGGCATGTTAATCTTTAAAACCTAGTCCATTGCGACCTCTCGTATTTTGTTACAGTATTCGATTGTGGGTTTTATCCACAACAGAGTAAAATATGTTAATAAACATGTCACCTTGCGGCCCAAACTTTGGAAGAACAGCTTTCGTCCATAATGGACGTACTTGCAAAAGCTGCCGTATCTGAAATTAGCCAACTGTTCCCGGAAGGCTCGGCTACCCTTCGCTTAGGGTAGGCCAAAAACACAGGGCGGTTGGAAATTCCACTCATCTTACAGCACCCATAGATTCTAGGCTGACTGCTAGATTCTGCCTGCGCAAAAAAGCCTGATGCTCTTTTGAATAGCATCATGATCAGAGCTCTGATGAAACATGTGTCAAACTTGGTAGTTGCATATCGAAGATGGAAACAGCTCACAGGGAATGACACGTTGTGCTCGTATCATTATGCTCTGGTGTTCGTTCAGTGTCCTCCACCTGGTCACACTTGAGCTTTGAGTTGAGGGAGGGGGGCTCCCAAACTCTGAATCTGTGTCTGCACTAGTACACATTTTGATCCCTCTGTGTCAATTTTACATGCATTTTAATAGTTTATTTCACGTGTATAAATGCACACTGTCTCCTTTTTTCTGCAAATAATGTATTGAAACCTCACTTTGTAGAAGACTGCGGTGACTTTGGAGACTGCAGCACACAACGCGACGCCACCTCAGAGAGTCTTTACGCCCCTGGCTCCTCCCACCTGTCCAGTCACAGCGAGGAGCTGAGGATCCTGAACGTCTATGGAAAAGGGGAGGGCCCACTGGCGCTGGATGGCCATGACACACTCGTGTCTGAACTGGAGGCCCTGAACTCTCTGTCTGCAGACCACAGCGTGGTCAAGAGCCTGGAGCGCGGCGAGCAGCTGGTCCACCGCGAGGAGCTGACTGGGCAGGTTGGAAATCATCTTCTCATTCACCATCCAAAAGAGAAACTTCCTCTGCTACAACTCCAACACACACCCATAGAAAGCAAACACCTTTATGATTCAATGTGTCGTTAGCGGGGATTGAAAACTATTCTGTGCTGATGAAAGAATATGTCTTGTTTGTGTTTCCTTCTTCATGTGGAAAGCAGCAGACCCCAGACACCATTTCAATCAAAGATGAAGAGGATATTGATGGAGGCATGCCCGCTCTAGGTTAGTTGGGCCTAAAAAAAAAAAAAGTTTGGTTCCTGTTGGTGGTCAGTTGAGGACATGGGTAGGTAGGGAATTTATTTTATTTTTTTATTTTATTTTTTCCAGCGGCAGCGAATGATAGGTAGGTTGTTTTCATTTAAAAACGAGAAAATTCGCTCATCCTTGTACAGAATGAAGAGGTGCTGTACCAGAACGTAATTATAGTTTGCATCAAAAAAAAAAAAAAAAAAATCTTTTTTTTTTTTTTTTTTTTTTTTATAAAGCTCATAAAATAATTTGGGTCGCACATAAATTGACAGGGTCGGTCGGAAACCGGAACCAAACAAAATTTTTTTTTAGGCCTTAGCCACATTGCTTGCAAGAAAGCAGGATAACGACCTGGATCAACTGAGAATGTACTCAAATCTACCGACGCTGAAAAGCCTGGTCCTCTTTGGAAGCGCATCATGACCAAAGCCCTACTAAAACACAAGGACTACTTATACAGTTTATAGTAGAACGATTTACATCTTCTTCATGGCAGACAGGTGTCAGGAAAGCTGAAAACAGCTCTGATTCCCAATATAACTACAGTATTGGTAAAACAGGTGATAGTAAAAACAGATAGCCTTGGTTGTGTCTTCATGACCTCCCCACATCTTTGAAAGGGGGAGAAGTAGCAGTGCTATGTCTCAAAGGGAAACATACTGTATCCCTTTATGCAAATAATGAATTAACACAATTCCATTATCTTTTTTTCCCTTTGCAGAAGACTGCGATGACTTTGGAGACTGCAGCACACAGCACAGTGCCGCCTTGGATAGTCTGCATGTGGACGCTCCTGGCTCCTCCCACATGTCGGGTCACAAAGGGGAGCTGCGGATCCTGAACGTCTATGGAAAAGGGGAGGGCCCACTGGCGCTGGACGGCAATGACGCACTCTTCACCGCGTCTAAACTGGAGACCTTGAACTCGCTGTCTGCAGACCACCGCGAGGAGCTGACGGTGCAGGTTGGAAATCATCTTCTCATTCACCATCCAAAAGAGAGGCTTCCTCTGCTACAACTCCAGCACACACCCATAGAAAACACCCACCTTTTTGATTCAATGTGTCGTTGGCGGGGATTGACAACTATTCTGTGCTAATGAAAGAATATGTCTTGTGTGTGTTTCCTTCTTCATGTGGAAAGCAGCAGACCCCAGACACCATTTCAATAAAGGAAGAAGAGGATATTGATGGAGGCATGCACGCTGGAGGTTAGTAATAGGGGTGTAATGGTAAACGAAAGTCCCGGTTCGGTACGTACCTCGGTTTTTAAGTCACGGTACGGTACGGTTCATTGTTAAGCAGGAAATAAAAATAAAAACTGCTTGTTCGTCAACAACGGAGAATGGCCGTAGATCAGCAGCAATGAAAACACAATAAACTTGGTTATGGCATTTGCATTTCTGAATTCCCAGACAGGGGTTGTTATATAAATAGTGTCCTGAGCTGTTCGTTTTTTTTCTTCCACATCTTGGTGATGGTAACACCTGGATGGTGCCTTTTCAAATGCGTGTGCTAGGGATCTGCGTTTCTGGCAAAAATACTATTCAATATTCGCTGAGAATAATATTCGAACATCGGTCAATCAAGAACCCCCCCCCCCCACGCACGCACCTCGGACACACAATGACACAGGGAGAGGCTTTTATGATTTTTATGAAATCAATCTGTTTATTTCAACAACTGCGCAATTCACATTCAACATCAAAATTATTTCAACGTGGGCTTAGGCAGATATACCTACATGCGCCGAAAAAAGATCGCTATTTATTTATTTATTTTACTGAACACAGCCTGCATGACGGTGAACTAGACACGTCAAAAAAATAACTTCACAGTAGGGCTGAACGATTTCAGGAAAAGATTGCATTGCGATTTTTCTGGCAGATATTGCGATTTCGATTTTCTTCACGATTTTCTTCAAATCAAGCTTCAGTGCAATATTCATTATGTACAGTAATATTTACAAACATGACATCATACCATTAAAACATTACATGCCATTACTCTAATGTAAGAATGAAAACTAAAGTTAAGAATTTATTTTAAATGTATTTATTAAGAAACATAAATGTAAACTAAAGTCCTTGACCAATTGCAGTTGTTACAAATGAACTAAAAGAGCCATCTTTGACTGTCTTAACTTAGAAAAGTACTACTACTTTTTAAGACAGTCAAAGATGGCTCTTTTAGTTAATTCGTGCATTAGAGTATAACAACAAAGAGAGAGACGTCAGAGAACCCAACGCAGTCTATTCATAATATTGTAATGACCACGGAAGAGGCAGTGAATGAAGTATTGAATAGACAGAGATTTATTAGATAGGCCTACCTAATAAACCGTTGGAACACACAAGACCGGAAACATAGCAACTCCGGTAAACAAACCCCGAGAAGCCCAATCCCTATGAGAGCTCCCCACGGCCGTCCGGCGGTGCACAGAGCTTTTGCCCGTGATATTATATATACAAATATTATATTACGATACTATTATATAGAGCTCCGGGAGTCGCAAACGGCAACATTCACTTTCTCCTCCATGCTGCAGTTCACCCCGGACTGAACTGCACTGAGTTTGACGGTTGAACGCTGATTGGCTGTTACGTTACAAAAAAAACCGAAAAAACCGTGCCTTTGGCGATCCCGAGATCGCGTTGTCTGAAATCGCGATTTCGATCAGAAAACGATAAATCGTTCAGCCCTACTTCACAGTGTGTCTTTTTACAATTTATTTGTTACCAGCATTCGTAGTGTTGATCAGCAGAGAATTAGTCTGCCAAAGCCGTTGACGTCGCTTAGCAACCGAGGACACTGGGGTTGATAAGTTACCGGACTACATGTGTGATACGACAGAAAAAAAAGTAGTATACCTCGGCTAAACGGTCCGGGTGGAACTCCGACTTCAAGTTTTAAATTCTGCATCACAAAACAAGGCTTTACATTCGCCATATTAACGCTATGTATGCCACATTTACGTACCGCGGTACACCTCTGTAACCGCACCGAAGTGCCCGGACCGTGACGGTTCGGTACAAATACGTGTACCGTTAGACCCCTAGTTAGTAATACACATTGCTTGCAAGAAAGCAGGAAAACGACCTGGATCAACTGAGTATGTACTCAAATCTACCTGCTAGGACTCGTGTTTGTATCACGTGTAATTCATCAGTATGTATCGAGCAATGCAGTTGATACATTTTTGTGGTGTTGTCCTCTTCAGAGAGTGTTCTGGATGAGTCCGAAGCGTCGGTCACTACTCAGCTGACCACCTGGGGAGAACTAGACAGCTCTGTGTGCCAGGACGACAGGCCCACCGGGCCCTCGTCCCTCCGAGAGACCTCGGAACCCGGTGCCGTCAAGCTGGAGGGCTGGCAGAAGTTCTGGGAGCATCCGCCTCTATCCGCCCAAGCCACTGGTATATCCCCTGCAAACATCACGTGGCTGAAGATCAATGAGACCTACGGGCTGTTCGAGAGGGCGTCCAGTTACAAGAACAAGAGGGGTGTGATGGCCGAGAGGAAGGTGTTGAAGGAGAAGATGGAGTTCCATCCGCCACCTCCTCCTATGGCCGTCAAGGGAGCTGTGCCAAACATGCTCTCTTTCTTCACCACCCCTGCCTTCTTCTGGCGCCCGGTCGGCGTGATGAAGGCATTGATCCGCTGCCCCAACACCAACTGCCCCGCACCGCCAGAGTACTATCTGGAGAAGAAAGGGTACGGCAGCTTTGCCAGGCAAGTGTGCAGCACCAACTTCCACTACACCCTACTGACCGAGAGGTTGATGTGCAAGCACTGTCGCAAGCTGAGGGAGGGGCTGAGCCAGGCGCACGCAGACGACAGCGACGACAGCGAAGACGATGAGGAGGACGACGATGCCCAGAAGCAGCAGCAGCAGCAGTACTTGTGGCTGGCGCACAGCCCTAAATTGCTGATGAGCCTCGCCCCGGCCGTCAGAATGATGTTCCCCTCCGTTCTCTGTGGCAAGCGTGCCGTGGATAGGAGTGTGATCACCCTGATGAGTGACCGACTCAACGCGGTGTCCATGGCCAAGGTGCAGAGGCTGCTGCAGCAGGGCCACGACGAGTGGTACGTGGAGCGTCGGGACCTGTACCAGACCCTCCTGTACGACGCCCACACGTCGGCGGCTGGATCCTCTTCCTCTCAGCGAGGCATCCTTTCTTTTGCCAGAGCAGCTGGCACTTACACCCCTCCCATCGCCCCGTCTCGTCTTCCGTCTGCTCGGGTCCTGAGGCGCGCGCACCTGATCCAGGAGATGGAGAAGATGCCCGTGTACAGGGACCAGATCCTCAGCACTACTGGGGAGATCTTGTGCATCGACGGCACGAGGAAGGTATGTCCAGCATAGAGTACTTGTTTATCAACATTCAGTCTTGTTCCATATGATCACTCCACACAATGAATGTTCTGCTTTGTTTTTATAGATTCTCAAGAAGGTCTACGGCGACGGCCAGGGTACCATGCAGTACCTGACCAGCGTGCTGAATGAGTGGGGTCAGTTCTTGACCACGGTGGTGGTTGCTTCCGAGTCGGAGGGGTGCTACGCACGCATGGCCAAAGGCCTGGTCGCCCGCTTTCGCCGCGCCAACGCTCCTGCTCCGAAGGTGTTGTACGCGGACAACAATTGCTGTCGGTGAGTTCAATAGCAGTGGAAACCGATAATGAAATGGATAATCCAACATGTAACGAATGTAACATCCCACACGAAATGTCATGATATCATTTTCGGTGACGGCAGTTCGTCGTTCTTGGAGAACCTGTTTGGTGACTGGGTGAAGAGGGGTACTGTCATCAGGCTGGACGTCCGCCACTGGCTGCGCCGCCGGGACGCCGTTGTGATCAAGCAGAGCCACGCCAAGTACGGGGCCTTCATGAGTTCCATGGCGGGTGCCGTGCTCGCTTACAACAAGGCGGACATGATGCTGCTGGTCCGGGCGGTCAAGTTGGGTAACAAGGAGCTCTACGACGGGTACACTGATGAGGAGATGATGGCTTTTCTCAAGCCTCATCAGGTCAGGTCGTACGTCAGGCGTATCACCCGTGGGGTTGCGGTAAGTGTGGTTTTCATATTCATACAGATTCATGGATTCAACTGTATCTGTCAGATCTAGCTTTGAAAATAAATGTATGTGTAAATGTGTGAATATAATGTGATTAAACACTTAACGCTGACAATATATCATACGTGTTACAGGAGACTGCTATGGTGATGGAGTCCATCCTTGCCGAGTTCCGGGGACCAGCCGGCCTTGACATCGATGGGATCCACCTCTTCAAGTCGGCCGAGGCCGTCGACGCGCACTGGGCAGTTTCGAGCAAGCACCTCAGTTGCATGCAGGTGGCTTAATGTCTCTGCAGTCGTCGTGTGTCAAAACCATTCAAACTTGTATATGGTAACATTTCAAAATGACACCAGAATAAATAAGGACCTTGAATATGTTGTGTGTTACAGGATCCCCCTGGCATTCAGCTGTATGTCTCTGTGAAGGTGGTTGTGATGAACGGCATCCAGCTGAACAAATTCAAGTGCCGGCGAGGCAGCAACTCTCTCGAGGGGTTGCACGCCCACCTGTTCAACGCCGTCCCTTCACAGCGATGTGGGATCATGCCGTTCCAAGTAAGTGATTAAAACACACGTATATAAATATATATATATAAAGCTTTATTGCAGACACATGTTCATACGGTGTAATTTAAAAAGAAAAGTGTCAATGATCGCTTCAATGATGCATTTTATTTCACAGCTTTATTTCAAACACTTGTAAGCATTGTAGACAATAACAGTCATTAACAGTCAAATGGAAATGTGTGTTTCAGGTATACTTGGTGTCCTTTGCCGTGCAGTGGAACCACCGCATGGCATCGCTCCGTGTCGCTGGTGGTCATGGCCTGCAGACGTCTTGCTTGGACCCGCGGCAGATCCAGCGCATAAACCAGCAGGCCGAGCTTCTCTTCGGCAAGAAGCACGTCCTGGAGCCCAGCTTTGCTGCACCGATGCCAGTCCCCGAAGCATACGAGCACCCCGACGAGGAGGAGCTCCTTGGTGTGGAGTCCGCCATGTGCCAGTCCACCAGCTTCACTGCCAGGGACTGCTACGTGCAGAAAGGTACAGTGGTACAGTGGCTTAAACAATGATGCCAAACCTGGGGCAAAAAAAACTATTGTTGTGTAGAAATGTTTGTGATTAGTACAATTGTATATTTGCAGTTGAGGAAGAGCAGTCGCGTGAGGAGGAGGAGGAGTTGTCGGTGTCGACTGAGCAGGGCGACGATGATGAGACGGCGGACGAGGGTCTCGGCATGTCTTCCGATGCAGAGGAGGACCCGATAGACAGCGTCAGTGAGAAGCACGTCGTCCTCACTCAGGCAGAACAGGCAGAAGAGGAGGACAGTCCTGCCCTGCAAGACGTGTTCATGACCCACCGTCACCTGCATCTACCGGGTATAGAGGAAGTGGAGGCACTGGCCGGGCTCCTCCTAAAGCTGGCTGACGACAGCGACCTCCTCCTTGTGCCGGCCAACCTCCGGCAGAAGATCACCGTCGCAGCCAACGCTCTCCATGACCATGACAAGACCGCTGCCCGCTTTGTCAAGCGGTATGAGTCAAGGTGGGGCTTCACCTTGTTCGGTCGGTGTCTTGGGGCGGACTCTCCTGAGACCAGAGCAGCCCAGAAGACCAAGTTTGGCTGGATGAGGTATGCTCAGGCAGCACAGGTGACCGAGGAAAGTCGCCTGCTCTACCTCCTCCTCAAGATGCTGAAGCACCGCGCACCGGCCAACCAGCTCACCTCCCCTAGCAAGGTCACGACTTCTTTGAAGGGACAGTACAAAAGAATTGCTGACCGTGTCCGAGACGACCCCATCCTCGGCGGTCTCGCCATTCCACTTCCCAACATCAACGCGAAGTCGATCTCGACCTTCACTGCTAGGGAGGAGAAGAAGGCCAACTACGGGGCGACAGTACTACCCAAGGTGACTCCTCACCTGAAAGTGCTGTCGGACGCACCGTTCCCGGAGGCTCCTGCGCTGCCAACATCCCTCCCAACGCCAGACCGGCCTCTGGTCCAGTACGGGCACATCCATCGCGAGGCTGGAAAGAGACGTGGTGAGAAACGGAGGTAAGTTGTCATAGGAACTTTGTTTCACCTGTTGGCTGTGGAAAGCAAATAGCACACACGTCATATCAATACTGATCACATATGTATTTTATATTTCCAGATTATTTGTTGATGAGCCAGAGCCTGTGACCACCGCGAACCGGCCCGTTCAGCCCACTGGGTTGTCGTCCTCCACCTGGCCGAAACCTCCTGCGCCCACCCACCTCCAGCCGAGGCCACCTGCTGCCTTGACCTACGGCCCACCCCCTGTGTCGGCAGCACCCATACTGCTGGTCCTCCCCGCACAGCCACAGGCCCCCTCCGTCCTGTATCGTGGGCCATCCTGCAACCAGAGCTTTGTCCCTCCTGCACCAACAGTGAAGGCATTCATGCCTAACAAGTCTCTAAGGCCATGTGGGGCTTGCCACGTGCCAAACTGTGGTGGACAGCGGAAGAGGTACACCCCTTCCAAGGACAAAGTGGCTGGAAGCATACAGAAAATGTTTGCCTACTGTCCATCCACCAGGAAGTCCACTACCCCTGGCTTCGACAATGTGGCGTATGACAACTTTGAACACTTTAAGAGTGTCGTGGATGCAGAGTTGGAAAGGAGGACTGTGTAAATACCTGTATATGTGTGTGTGTGTGTGTGTGTGTGTGTGAATAACTTGCCTATGTGATGCCACTGTTCCTGTGCCATCTGTAGGTGAGAGAAAGAGGCTTGTTTTTGTGTGTTTGCCTCTTTCTTTGTGTTTTTAAAGTGCTTCAGCAAGCAATATCTATTTATATAGTTCAAAAAAATGCACTTTGCAATTTTACTTGAAGTTCTTTGTTCGTTTTTTATTTATTATTTATATTGCTGTTAAAATTAACTTTGTAGTATCCATTCTGGTCTATGTTCAATATCGAGGCCAATCCTTTTAACCTTAATCAGTTCCAATCTAACACAATCAGTTTACATACCCTTTAGTGGTTGTTCATGTTAAGATAATCTGTGTTTTTGTCATGCGTGTTGTTTGTTTGTCTTTGTCAGCTTCATGTCTTTGTGATGTTGGTATTTGTCTGCTTCATGTTGCACAAGTTTGCCAAAGAAAACACAAAAACACAAAAGGCTAAGTTGCACTTCAGCCTGTACAAGCCATTTGTTAATTTTTATCTTAAGCACAAGTGTGTTCTTTAATTGTTGAGTGTTTTTGATTATTATTAATGTTATTTATGTGTGCCTGTCCTTGTGATGTGTGCATGTCTGTCGGCGCCATGTTTAACTAAATGTTTGCGAATGGTAGTACATGTTTGTCTTTCGTCTCATGGTCTCGTGTTCTCGCCTGTAGATCTGTACCTTGTCGTGGTGGGCGAGCTTTTAACTAAACAGATCTTGTTTACTTGTGTTTTATATGCATTGCCTTTTCAATTAAACACATTCTGGGTGAAAAATAAAAGTTGTAAAAGAATTTTGGAGTCTCTGTGTGCTTGGCTTCCACAAGGGGTGGGTTAGTGGAAAGTCAAAACACACCAAAGCAATTAGAAGTCCTTGTGTCTTCACTCCCGCAACCAGAGGTGTGAATACACCCCCACTGTGCTGGCTGCACTCCCTGTGTGGTCAAAACAATGAGTTCTGTGAATGGCTCTGTCATCCAGACAAAGTGAGTGCACTGAATACATTCTTATTATTTTTCTTAATTCAGCCCAAAAATGTAACAATTAAACACTTTTCCACTTGATTATATGAATCTCATCAGCTACATCAACTCGAAGTATGAAAATAATAAACAAAACATTCAGCAGACGAGCGGATTTTGATAATCTAGGCCTGAAGGCCTCCACACACTGGCGCCGCAGCGGCGCGTAAAAAAGTCTGCCCCCATTGAAGGCCTCCACACACCGGCGCCGCAACGGCGCGTAAAAAAGTCTGCCCCCATTAAAGGCCTCCACACACCGGCGCCGCAGCGCAGCGTCGCGCATTTTACGCGCGTCAAAAGCCGCCCCTAGCACCAACAGGAGGCGGCGCGACGGCCGCGCTGCAGTATAAAACCAGGAAGTCACCTGTCAATCAACCGCAGCAAAGAGACGAAACGCAATGGGTGAGTAGCCTATTGTAGCCTAGTTTATTTATTTTCCATCTTTTTGGCTGAATAATTGGTAAAATGTATAATCTGCGAAGTGAAAGTATGTTTTCAAGCATCAGATCAACTTAGTTTGTAGGGCACTTTATCGTTTTATTTACTGTCATTTCTTATTTATTTTATATTTTGCCATTATTCATCTACTGCATCAACAATCTCAATAACTGCAGGACCTTCTATTAAGCCTTTTTGGTATATAGTGCAGTCACCTTTTAAGGCCAATTGTTATTGTGTGTATTTATTGTATTGAGCTCCTGGATGGCTTTATTGATCCCCATTGGGACCAATACAGTATCTATCTATCTATCCATCTACATAGCCTTAACATAGCCACACATTTGCATGTATGCAGCCAGTAGTTATCCATTTGAATTGAGCAAGCTCTTTTACATTTTATTGAGGTTTTTTTTTTCAACAGAATAAATAACTGTTGCCAGACAGAGGGGGGCTGCCCTTCTTCTCCTGCGCTGTAGGCGGGCAAGGAGAAGACGAAGGGTTTGGGGGCACCCCATCAATGAACAGAGACAAGAACAGGGGGTATGCCACAATCTGGTCCAGGAGCTCCGTGCAGATCCTGAGAGGCACGCCAATATTTCAATTCGCCACTAAGTGTGCAATGGCCGAACCATATGGTACAGCCTATATGATGACCTATAATCTAGTTATTATCCCTCTCTGGTATACTCTTTTGCATATATATATATATATACTTTTTTTTTATCCCTCGGGATAAATACAGTGATGTTATTGCTGTGCTGGATTCAGTAGCCAGTGTATTTTATTTGAGTGCTCGAGACACTTAATGTTATTTTTCCTTAAATCCAGAGAGACAGTTAATACATGATCTGATACCAGAGAGACAGTTAATACATGACAATGCATTTTTGAGCTTTGCCTGTGTTTTTTTTTATTTATCTATTTTATTGTATGAGAATGTTTCTATGTGAAGCACTTTGAGTCTGCTTCATGTATTAAAAGTGCTATATGAATGAAGTTGCCTTGCCTTAAATAAAAATATATATATTACAAGTAATCTGGTTTCTACCTACATGGTGTGATTATATGTGACTTGATTTCGTCTATTTCCCATTATGGTTAATGGTTTGGGTACTTAGTCCCCCATTGTTGATTTCTCACCTGAAGATCCAAACTCCAGAGCTATGGCTCGCCAGGCAATGATCTTTTTGGAGTTGTCTTTGTAATGACGGAAACTTTGGTCATACAATTCGACATATTTTTCCACCTCGACGACCAGTCTCTCATCGTCCATTCTCGTAATTGTTTATCACAAACGAAAGAGGGCGACATCCAGTGGTGAGGGGTAGATATGGAGGTGCCTACGGGACCCGGGATGTACAAACCAGCTTTTACAAAGCGCTTTTTCAGGGGCGGCGACGCTCGGGAATAGAACATGTGGACTCACTCCGGGGAGAAGCCCTACAGTTGTGATCAATGCGTGAAGTGCTTCTATAAGAGCTCTCACCTGAAGAGCCACATGACGACTCACACCGGGGTGAAGTCCTGAAGGTGCAATGCCAGCTTCAGCGACCCAAACAAAGAGGCAATAGGGTGCTTGGAAACAGGGCAACGGGACGCTTTCATTGACACCTCTATCCTGAATTCGTTGAAATGACCGCTGTAGGTTTTTTGTTCGCTTTATCAAAGACGCCTTCCAACTTTTCAATCGCCTTCTGTTTTTGTTGATAATAATTGATGTCTCTGTGATGAAGAATCACTTATATTTTGGACCCTTCGGAGAACCAATTATTTGAATTAAATATAGAGCATGATCATGGCAAGATACAGGCATCAAAGTTACCAAGCATACATTAAATGTGACAATGGGTGTACATTATTCTCACAGGCAAATTCACATCCTGGGTTAATAAAAAGGAAACAAAAATGAGGGGGAGTGACCATTAAATTGCAATACACTGTGGGTGACGTGGACTTGGCAGCAAGACAGTTGAAGGAATCTACGCAACAAAAAAGTCAGTAGATTGACCTCAGTATTTGTTGCGACAATTGCAATGCAAATGCAACTCCTTTAAATTAGAGAGGACGGGAGGCATCTCTAGGTCCAAGGAGAATGTATAGAAACCCCTTTTCAATTGGCTACATACAATTTTCAATTAGTTAGGTCGTGCATGCAGCGCTGCTCAACACAACCGTTTTATTTTTTAAACACTGGGCTCCTTGAAGGAACTCTTATCAAAAGCCTACCTCCATTCCTGAGGGATATTTACACATGTCTCTCGTTCACACACCATATGCCTTTCAAAAGGTGAACCCCGGTTACCTCGTTGATTGAATGTACGTATAAGTGGCTCCTGAGAGGGACGTCTGGCTCACTTCACCATGAGAGGGGGACACGAGGCGGGGTTTGTGACGTCCCAAAGGAAGAAAGGTCCCTCCTGCGGTCTCCCTGTATCATGGTACTTGCGCTAACTGAAGTAAGAGTTAACTACTCAATACTCCAGTTAGAGTCAGACACTGCCAGCTGTATGAATGTATACCACAGTATGTATGACTCTGCCGTCGGTGTGTCAATGTGTGTATTAACCGATGTAAGTCGCTTTGTATTAAAGAATCTGCTAAATGCCCCAATTGTAATTGAACAGATTGTGATATTGTTGAATATAAATTTGAATCTAATTATTTCAATGCATGTTTTATTGTTTAGACGTGGTAAATCAGGTTAATGAACAAGGTGATGAGTGGATTTTAATAAAAGACCTCACATGGGATACTAGATGTTACCTCTTTACATTGTCATGATTTGAGATGTAACTTATTTTGACTTATTTTGATATTTTTTTATTTTCATTGTAATAGGCCTATACTGGGAATACAGGGCGGGGAGATAAGTGCTAAGTAACTGGGGAACGAGAGTGGGAGACACAAAATGTGTCCAGTTTCAAGGCCCGCAGAGCGTTCTCATTGGCCAAGTCCTTGTTGGAGGATGCCTTGCCACACAATAGGGGATATAATGGTTTGATCCAGATGCCTCGGACACCAGCCTTCCGAGTTGGAATTAGGAACATCTCCCTGCTTTCTTGCGGCATTTCACGGTGGTACGCCTGTTGGTTTCTATCCACAACGGAGTATAATATTGTAATAAACATGTTACCGTGCGGTCCAACTTTGGAAGTACAGCTTTCGTCCATAATGGACGTACTTGCGAAAGCTGCTGTATCTGAAATTAGCCAACTTTTCTCGGAAGGCTCGGCTACCCTTCGCTTACAAAATACTCGGAGCCTGAAAGAAAACCAAGTGCTGAGGATGAGGATGAAGGTGATGAAGAGTGAACTGTTTTCTTTGCGGCTTCAAACGAGATCAAATGCATCGTTTGCGGCAAGTCGTTTTGCCCTGGGTCGAGCCAGCAAACCACGGACTAAACCACTAGGAAATGGTGAGTTGTTGTTCCGGCTGTGATGGGTGGAAAACAAGACGGTCCAAGTGTTCAGGGGGCACTATTGTTACATTTGTAGTAATTGGAAAAACTAAAAATGTATAATAATTAATCATGATAAAAAATGAACAGTGAATAATGACGATAATCCCATTTCTTCCCCCTTGAATGGTCTTGGATGTAGGCCTAATGTATTCCTCATCATCGTCATCAAGATGCAAGCACAGGGCGGTGGGAAACTGTACTCATTTACAGCACCCATCGATTCTAAGCTGACTGCTAGATTCGATCTGCGCTAAAAAGCCTGATGCTCTGTTGAAAAGCATCATGACCAGAGCCCTGATGAAACACGAGTCAAACTTGGTAGTTGCACCTCAAAGATGGAAACAGTCAAGAGCAGTTGATCAGTGTCCTCAACCTGGTCACCAGCTTGAGCTTTGAGTCTAGGGAGGAGTTGGTAGGAGGAGACATCCCTCTCCAAAACTCTGAATCTGTGTCTGCAGTACACATTTAAACCCTCTGTGTCAATGTTACATACAGATACATTTAAATAGTTTCTTTCACGTGTACAAATGCACATTGGCTCCTTTTGTGCAAATAATGCATTGAAAAAAATACATTTTTCCCTCTCTTTAGGAGAATGCGATGACTTTGGAAACCGCAGCACACAGCGCGGTGCCCCCTCAGATGGTCTGCATGTGGACGCCCCTGGCTCCTCCCACCTGTCCAGTCATAGCGAGGAGCTGAGGATCCTGAGCGTCCACGGAAAAGGGGGGGGCCCACTGGCGCTGGACGGCAATGGCACACTCGTCACCGTGTCTGAACTGGAGGCGCTGAACTCTCTGTCTGCAGACCACAGCGTGGTCAAGAGCCTGGAGCGCGGCGAGGAGCTGGTCCGCAGCGAGGAGCTGACTGGGCAGGTTGGAAATCATCTTCTCATTTCCCTCCCAAAAGAGAGACTTCCTCTCCTACAACTCCAACACACACCCATAGAAAGCACCCACCTTTATGATTCAAAGTGTCGTTAGCGGAGATTGACAACTATTCTGTGCTAATGAAAGAATATGTCTTGTGTGTTTTTCTTTTTTTACCTGGAAAGCTGCAGACCCCAGACACCATTTCAATCAAAGATGAAGAGGATATTGGTGGAGGCATGCCCGCTCTAGGTTAGTAATACACATTGCATTCATGCAAGAAAACGACCTGGATCAACTGAGATTGTACTCGATTCTACCTGAGCTATAAAGCCTGGTCCTCTTTTGAAAGCTCATCATGACCAGTGCCCTGCTAAAACACAAGGACTGCTCGTACACTTTATAGTAGAACGATTTACATTTTCTTCATGGCAGACAGGTGTAGGGCTGAACGATTTATACCATGAGAACTACCAACTTCTCATGGTACTTAGAAGTTAGAGTTAACTACTCAATACTCCAGTTAGAGTCAGACACTGCCAGCTGTATGAATGTATACCACAGTATCTATGACTCTGCCGTCGGTGTGTCAATGTGTGTATTAACCGATGTAAGTCGCTTTGGATTAAAGCATCTGCTAAATGCCCCAATTGTAATTGAACCTATTGTTATATTGTTGATTCTAAATTTGAATCTAATTATTTCAATGCATGTTTTCTTGTTTAGACGTAGTAAATCCAGTTAATGAACAAGGTGATGAGTGGATTTTAATCAAAGACCTCACATGGGATACTAGATGTAACCTCTTTACACTGTCATGATTTGAGATGCAACTTATTTAGACTTATTTTGATATTTTTTTTCATTGTAATAGGCCTATACTGGGAATACAGGGCGGGGAGATAAGTGTAAGTGATAAGGATATAATGGTTTGATCCAGATGCCTCGGACACCAGCCTTCCGAGTTGGAATTAGGAACATCTCCCTGCTTTCTTGCGGCATTTCACGGTGGTACGCCTGTTGGTTTCTATCCACAACGGAGTATAATATTCTAATAAACATGTTACCGTGCGGTCCAACTTTGGAAGTACAGTTTTCGTCCATAATGGACGTACTTGCGAAAGCTGCTGTATCTGAAATTAGCCAACTGTTCTCGGAAGGCTCGGCTACCCTTCGCTTACAAAATACTCTGAGCCTGAAAGAAAACCAATCGCTGAGGATGAGGATGAAGGTGATGCAGAGTGAGCGGTTTTCTTTGCGGCTTCAAACGAGATCAAATGCATCGTGTGCGGCAAGTCGTTTTGCACTGGCTCGAGACAACATCTGCAAACCACAGACTAAACCACAGGGAGATGGTGGGTTGTTTTCCGGCTGTGATAGGTGGAAAACAAGACGGTCCAAGTATTCAGGGGGCACTATTAGCTGTTAAATGTGTTGCAATTGGAAAAACGTAAAAGTTATAATAATCATAATCATGATTCCAAATGAATAATGACAATGATCCCATTTCCTGCCCTTTGAATGGTCTTGGATGTAATGTATTCCTCATCATCGTCATTAAGCCTAAAACTTTTACAGCACCCATAGATTCTAGGCTGACTGCTAGATTCTGTCTGTGCTAAAAAGCCTGATGCTCTTTTGAAAAGCATCATGACCAAAGCACTGATTAAACACGATTCAAACTTGGTAGTTGCACCTCAAAGATGGAAACAGTCAAGTGCAGTTGATTAGTGTCCTCAACCTGGTCACCCGCTTGAGCTTTGAGTCTAGGGAGGAGTGGGTAGGAGGAGACATCCCTCTCCAAAACTCTGAATCTGTGTCTGCAGTACACATTTAAACCCTCTGTGTCAATGTTACATACAGATACATTTCAATAGTTTCTTTCACGTGTACAAATGTACATTGGCTCCTTTTGTGCAAATAATGTATTGAAAAAAATAAATTTTTCCCTCTCTTTAGGAGAATACGATGACTTTGGAAACCGCAGCACACAGCGCGGCGCCACCTCAGATGGTCTGCATGTGGACGCCCCTGGCTCCTCCCACTTGTCCAGTCACAGCGAGGAGCTGAGGATCCTGAGCGTCCACGGAAAAGGGGAGGGCCCACTGCCGCTGGACGGCAATGGCACACTCGTCACCGTGTCTGAACTGGAGGCGCTGAACTCGCTGTCTGCAGACCACAGCGTGGTCAAGAGCCTGGAGCGCGGCGAGGAGCTGGTCCACCGTGAGGAGCTGACTGGGCAGGTTGGAAATCATCTTCTCATTTCCCTCCCAAAAGAGAGACTTCCTCTCCAACAACTCCACCACACACCCTTAGAAAGCACACACCTTTATGATTCAATGTGTCGTTAGCGGAGATTGACAACTATTCTGTGCTAATGAAAGAATGTCCTGTGTGTTTTTCCTTTTTTACGTGGAAAGCAGCAGACCCCAGACACCGTTTTAATCAAGGAGGAAGAGGATATTGGTGGAGGCATGCCTGCTCTAGGTTAGTAATACACATTGCATTCATGCAAGAAAACGACCTGGATCAACTGAGAATGTACTCGATTCTACCGGAGCTATAAAGCCTGGTCCTCTTTTGAAAGCGCATCATGACCAGAGCCCTGCTAAAACACAAGGACTACTCGTACAGTTTATAGTAGAACGATTTACATTTTCTTCATGGCAGACAGGTGTAGGGCTGAACGATTTTGGTGGAAGCTTGCCGAGTCCGGATCGCTTGTAACTCACTTTATTTGGTAAAGGTTTGATCTAGTCTCTATAAAGCAAAAGGAGAGGAATTGTATAATGCACGCGTGGAGATACGCTTAGCTGGGCATCCGTGGATGCCATGCCTGGAGCGTTCTGGCCCCCTGGGCTATGTGTTGTGACTTTAATACTGGGCATGCGTGGACTCAGTTATGTGCTCTGATTGGCTAAGCATGGTGCTGTACTCGTGTGACTATGTGCGGGAATTACACTTGCTTTTGTGGCATTGAGAGTCTAGGCCGCTTGTACCTCTAGAATTGATACATGAGTAAGGAGCCTCTAGTCGCCAAGGACATATGTGGCCTGTTGAATGTGTGAATTATGTCACATATAACACGCTCTTTCCTTCAACCCTTTGTGTTGAGATGAATTTAATTACATCTTGATTTAACGATTGAATTGTACAATGAAAATAAATACGAATCTAAACGTTCTCCAGTCAGTACAGTAAAGGTAAAAAAATTATAAAATGAAAAAAATAACTTTAAAGAAATTATTTAAATCGCAGTCTTCGCGATTTGCATATCTCGTTCCATTACACCCTGATTTTGGTTTGAATTCGATTATTCCATCAGCCTTAGTTAAGTCCCGGTTGTGATAGGTGGAAACAGGAAGGTCCAAGTGTTCAGGGGGCACTATTAGTTGTTACCTTTGTAGTAATTGGAAGAAGTTGTAATAATAATCATGATTCAAAATGAACAATTGATAATGATTTGTATTGGAGAAGCAGCCTACCTCACAACAAATGCCTAATATAATTGGAAGATGTGCCCATTTCCTGCCCTTTGAATGGTCTAGGATGTAATGTATTCTTCATCATCGTCATCAGGCCTAAAGCACCAGGCGGTTGGAGATTCCCTTCATTTTACACCACCCATAGATCTTAGGCAGCATAGATTCTAGGCTAACTGTTAAATTCGACCTGTTTTAAAAAAGCCTGATGCTCTTTTGCAAAACAGGACCAGAGCCCTGGTGAAACACAAGTCAAACTTGGGAGTTGCATTTCGAAGATGGACACAGTCAAGAGCCCAGAAGGGTTTCAAGACAGATGCCACATGAGCTTGTTTATCCTTCTTTTAGTCTTTTAACATTCAACAGACGGGAGTACAATCTGCGTGCAAGTAGGTATATTCAATGACATGTTCCATTGATAAAGACAAAATTTGGAATGACTGCTTTTACTTATAATGCACCAGTTGCTGGGAATGAAATTCAGAGATCACTCAAACATACTGTTTTCATTTCACTTACTGAGTTTAAGTCTTATCTCAACCAAACAATTCAATTTGGTCAGCTACTGATTTTTATTTCGGACTGTTTTTTTTTGTCTCTATTGATTACCTTTGTCTGTCCTATGTTAATTTTGTGTTGCTACCTTGGCCAGTGCTCACTTGTAAAAGAGATGTCTATCTCAATGTGATTTCTCCCTGGTAAAATAAAGGTAATATAATAATCTCAAACATCAATAATTCAAAACGTATAAATGTTAGCTGATCAGCTTGCTTGCGTGCTTGTCTCGCATGTCATGTTGTGCACATATGATTTTGCGCTGGTGTTCGTTCAAGGCCCTCAACCTGGTCACCCGCTTGAGCTTTGAGGGAGCTCTAGGGAGGAGTTGGTAGGAGGAGACATCCCTCTCAAACTCTGAATCACTGTGCAGTACACATTTAAACCCTCTATGTCAATGTTCCGTTCAGATACATTTAAATAGTTTCGTTCACGTGTACAAATGCACATTGGCTCCTTTTGTGCATATAATCTATCGAAACAAATACTTTTTATCTTTTTTTCCCCTCTCTGCAGAAGACTGCGATGACTTTGGAGACCGCAGCACACAGCGCGGCGCCACCTCAGATGGTCTGCATGTGGACGCCCCTGGCTCCTCCCACATGTCCAGTCACAGCGAGGACCTGAGGATCCTGAGCGTCTATGGAAAAGGGGAGGGCCCACTGGCGCTGGATGGCCATGATGCACTCTTCAGCAAGGACTGGCCCGGTGGGTTGCCTGGCGAGTGTTTTCCCGACAAAACCAATATGGTCATCCACATGCGTACCCACACCGGCGAGAAGCCGTACGGGTGCGACCAATGCAAGAAGTTCTTCCAACACAAAGGCAGCCTGAAGACCCACATGAGAACTCACTCTGGGGAGAAGCCCTACAGGTGTGATCAATGCATGAAGTGCTTCTGTAAGAGCTCTCACCTGAAGGTCCACATGAGGACTCACTCCGGGGAGAAGCCCTACAGGTGTGACCAATGCGTGAAGTGCTTCAGTCAGAGCTACATCCTGAAGAGACACATGAGGACTCACTCCGGGGAGAAGCCTTATAGGTGTGACCAATGTGTGAAGTGTTTCAGTCAGAGCTCCACTCTGAAGAGCCACATGAGGACTCACTCCGGGGAGAAGCCCTACAGGTGTAACCAATGTGTGAAGTGTTTCAGTCAGAGCTCCACTCTGAAGAGCCACATGAGGACTCACTCTGGGGAGAAGCCCTACAGGTGTTATCAATGCGTGACGCGCTTCCATAGGAAATATAACCTGAAGAAGCACATGAGGACTCACTCTGGGGAGAAGCCCTACAGGCGTGATCAATGCATGAAGTGCTTCAATAAGAGCTCCAAAGTGAAGGTCCACATGAGGACTCGCTCCAGGGAGAAGCCCTGAAGGTGCAACGCCAGCTTCAGCGATCCACTCAAAGAGACAATGGGGTGCTTTGACACAGGGCAACGGGACGCTTTGATTGACACCTCTATCCTGTATATGTTGAATTGACTGCTGTAGGTTTTTTATTGCTTTTTTAAAGACGCTTCCAACTCATCAAACACCTTCTGTTTTTATTGTTGTAAATAAATGATGCCTGTCTGAAGAATCCAAAAAAATTTGGAGACCTCGGACAATCTAATATTTGATTTAAATGTAGAGCAGGGTCATGGGAATTTGTTTCAGTTAGAGCTTCAAACCTGAAGATCCACAGGAGGAGTCACTCCACGGAGAAGCCCTACAGGTGTGGCCAATGTAAGAGCTTCAGTACGAGCTCTAACCTGAAGAGCCACATGGAGACTCACTCCGGGGAGAAGCCTTACAGTTGTGACTATTGCCTGAACTGCTTCAGTGAAAGCTCCGCCCTGAAGGTCCACATGAGGACTCACTCCAGGGAGAAGCCCTACAGTTGTAACCAATGCATCAAGTGCTTCGGACCGAGCTCTCACCTGAAGGTCCACATGTGGCCTCACTTGGGGGAGAAGCCCTACAGGTGTTACCAATGTTTGAATTGCTTCAGTTATAGCTCCCACCTGAAGGTCCAAATGAGGACTCACTCCGGGGTGAAGCCATACAGGTGTGATCAATGCACGAAGTGCTTCGGACAGAGATCTAATCTAAAGAGCCACATGATTACTCACTCCGGGGAGAAGCCCTGGAGGTGCATCGCGAGCTTCAGCGAACCAAACCAAGCAGCAATGGGGTGCTTTTACACAGGGCAACGGGACGCTTTGATTGACACCTCTATCCTGTATTTGTTGAAATGACTGCTGTTGGTTTTTTGCTTGCTTAGCTTTTTTTAACTTTGCCTTTATTTTCTATTTTAATACTAAAATGCCTTTTTAACTTTCCATTTTACCCATTTCTTTGCATATGTTTTCTTTTACTTATCTCTTATTTTATTCTGCCTTGTGTATAAAAAGTGCTTTATAAATAAAGTTGCCTTGCCTTGCCTTGCTTTATAAGAGACGTTTTTCAACTTTTCAATCACCTTCTGTTTTTACTGTCTTAAATAATGTACGTCTGTGTGATGAATCACTTATTTTTTGGACACTGAGGACATCCAAATATTTGTTTTAAATGTAGAGCATGATCATGGGAAGATACAGGCAGCCAAGTTACAAAGCATACTTTCAATGAGACACTGGGTGTACATGATACTTATAGGCAATGTCCCATCGTGGGTTAATACACAGGAAACCAGGCAGGGAGATTGACCCTCGTGGAGATTTTAGGATTGCCCATAGGAGAGACCAAGTTCAATTTAAGTACACTGGGTGAAGTGGACTTGGCTGCAAGACAGTTAAAGGAATCTACACAACAATAAAGTCAGTCCACTGGCCTCAGTATCAGACTTCGCGGCTACAGTTGCAATGCAAATGCAATGAAAGCTTTCGATTAGAGAGGACGGGAGGTATCTCTAGGTCCAAGGAGAATGTATAGAAATCCCTTTCAATTGGCTACATACAATATACAATTTTAGATTAGGTTGTGCATGCAGCGCCGCTCAACTGTTGTTCTTACGTTTTAATTTTTAAACATTGTGGGCTCCTTGAAGGAACTCTTATCAAAAGCCTAAACCTCCATTCCTGAGGGATATTTACACATGTCTCTCGTTCACACCATTTGCCTTTCAAAAGGTGATCCCCGGTTACCTCGTTGACTGAATGTACTTCTAAGTTGCACCTGAGAGGGACGTCTGGCTCACTTCACCATGAGAGGGGGACACGAGGCGGGCTTTGTGACGTCCCAAAGGAAGAAAGGTCCCTCCTCGGGTCTCCCTGTATCATGGTACTTGTGCTAACTTAGAAGTTAAAGTTAACTACTCAATACTCCAGTTATAGTCAGACACTGCCAGCTGTATGAATGTATACCACAGTATCTATGACTGCCGTCGGTGTGTCAATGTGTGTATTAACCGATGTAAGTCGCTTTGGATTAAAGCATCTGCTAAATGCCCCAATTGTAAATGAACATATTATGATGTTGTTGAATCTAAATTTGAATCTAATTATTTCAATGCATGTTTTATTGTTTAAACGTGGTAAATCAGGTTAAGGAACAAGGTGATCAGTGGATTTTAATCAAAGACCTCACATGGGATAGATTTGACCTCTTTACACTGTCATGATTTGAGATGTAACTTATTTTGACACTAATGTTGATATGTTTTTCATTGTAAGAGGCCTATACTGGGAATACAGGGCGGGGAGATAAGTGTATGCTAAGTAACTGGGGAACGAGAGTGGGAGACACAAGATGTGTCCAGTTTCAAGGCCCGCAGCAGAGCGTTCTCATTGGCCAGGTCCTTGTTGGGGGATGCCTTGCCACACAATAGGGGATATAATGGTTTGATCCAGATGCCTCGGACACCAGGCACCAGACACTTCCGAGTTGGAATTAGGAACATCTCCCTGCTTTCTTGCGGCATTTCACGGAGGTACGCCTGTTGGTTTCTATCCACAACGGAGTATAATATTTTAATGAACATGTTACCGTGCGGTCCAACTTTGGAAGTACAGCTTTCGTCCATAATGGACGTACTTGCGAAAGCTGCTGTATCTGAAATTAGCCAACTTTTCTTGGAAGGCTCGGCTATATTTCGCTTACAAATAACTCAGAGCCTGAAAGAAAACCAATCGCTGAGGATGAGAATGAAGGTGATGAGGAGTGAGCTGTTTTTTTTGCGGCTTCAAACGAGATCAAATGCATCGTGTGCGGCAAGTCGTTTTGCCCTGGCTCGAGACAACATCTGCACACCACAGACTAAACCACTGGGAAATGGTGAGTTGTTTTCCGGCTTTGATAGGTGGAAAACAAGACGGCCCCCAAGTGTTAAGGCCAGGGGGCACTATTGTTACATTTGTAGTAATTGGAAAAACTTAAAATGTTTCATAATTACAATCATGATTCAAAATGAACAGTGAATACTGCCGATAATCCCATTTCTTCCCCCTTGAATGGTCTTGGATGTAGGCCTAATGTGTTCCTCATCATCGTCATCAAGATTCAAGCACAGGGCGGTGGGAAACTCTACTCATTTACAGCACCCATCGATTCTAGGCTGACTGCTAGATTCGATCTGCGCTAAAAAGCCTGATGCTCTTTTGAAAAGCATCATGACCAGATCATGAAACACGAGTCAAACTTGGTAGTTGCACTTCAAAGACGGAAACAGTCAAGAGCAGTTGATCAGTGTCCTCAACCTGGTCACCAGCTTGAGCTTTGAGTCTAGGGAGGAGTGGGTAGGAGGAGCAAAACTCTGAATCTGTGTCTGCAGTACACATTTAAAGCCTCTGTGTCAATGTTACACAGATACATTTAAACAGTTCCTTTCACGTATTCGAATGCACATTTACTCCTTTTGTGCAAATAATGTATTGAAAAAAATACTTTTTTCCCTCTCTTCAGGAGAATGCGATGACTTTGGAGACCGCAGCACACAGCGCGGCGCCACCTCAGATAGTCTGCATGTGGACGCCCCTGGCTCCTCCCACCTGTCCAGTCATAGCGAGGAGCTGAGGATCCTGAGCGTCCACGGAAAAGGGGAGGGCCCACTGGCGCTGGACAGCAATGACACACTGAGCCTGGAGCGTGGCGAGCAGCTGGTCCACCGTGAGGAGCTGACTGTGCAGGTTTGAAATCATCTTCTCATTCACCATCCAAAAGAGAGGCTTCCTCTGCTACAACTCCACCACACACCCATAGAAAGCACACACCTTTATGATTGAATGTGTCGTTAGCGGGGATTGACAACTATTCTGTGCCAATGAAAGTTTATGTCTTGTGTGTGTTTCCTTCTTTGTGTGGAAAGCAGCAGAACCCAGACACCGTTTTAGTCAAGGAAGGAGAGGATATTGGTGGAGGCATGCCCGCTGTAGGTTAGTAATACACATTGCACACAGGGGGTTTATATGTTTATCAACACGGCTGATGCGAGCGCAGAATGATCGTAAAAATAAAAATGTTTTACCGGTTGCCATGGTTATCTCCGTGTGGTTAATTCTACTAATTATGCTTGCGCTTAAATGCCTGGTTCTATTTGGAAAGTGCATCATGACCAGAGCCCTGCTAAAACACAAGGACTACTTATACCATTTTATATTAGAATGATTTACATCTTCTTCATGGCAGACAGGTGTCAGGAATGCTCAGATCAGCTCTGATTCCCAATATAACTACAGTATTGGTAAAACAGGGGATAGAAAACAACAGATGGCCTGGGTTTTGTCTTCATGACCTCCCACATCTTTAAAATGGGGAGACGTAGCGGTGCTACGTCTCAAATGGATACATATTGTATCCCTTTGTGCAAATAATTAACACTTGCTTTCTGTCTTTTTTCCCCTCTCCGCAGAAGACTGCGATGAGTTTGGAGACTGCAGCACACAACACGGCGCCACCTCAGTTAGTCTGCATGTGGACGCTCCTGGCTTCTCCCACATGTCAGGTCACAACGGGGAGCTGCGGATCCTGAGCGTCCACGGAAAAGGGGAGGGCCCACTGGCGGTGGATGTCCATGACAACCTCTTCACCGTGTTCAAACCGGAGGCTCTGAGCTCGCTGGCCGCGGAACACAGCGTGGGAAAGAGCCTGGAGTGCGGCGAGCAGCTGGTCCACCGTGAGGAGCTGACTGGGCATCGGGGCAGCGGCAAGGACCGGCACGCTGTGTTGTCTGGAGAGGGTTTACCCGACGAAACCAATATGGTCATCCACAGGCGTACCCACACCGGCGAGAAGCCGTACGGGTGTGATCAATGCGTGAAGCGCTTCAGTACGGGCTCTCTCCTGAAGGCTCACATGAGGATTCACTCCGGGGAGAAGCCCTACAGGTGTAACCAATGTGTGAAGTGTTTCAGTCACAGCTCCACTCTGAAGGCCCACATGAGGATTCACTCCGGGGAGAAGCCCTACAGTTGTGATCAATGCGTGAAGCGCTTCTATAAGAGCTCTCACCTGAAGAGCCACATGACGACTCACACCGGGGAGAAGCCCTACAGTTGTGACCAATGCGTGAAGCGCTTCAGTCAGACCTCCGACCTGAAGATCCACATGAAAACTCACTCCGGGGAAAAGCCCTACAGGTGTGATCAATGCGTGAAGCGCTTCAAAAAGAGCTCTCACCTGAAGAGCCACATGACGACTCACTCCGGTGAGAAGCCCTACAGGTGTAACCAATGTGTGAAGTGTTTCAGTCACAGCTCCGCTCTGAAGGAGCACATGAGGACTCACTCCGGTGAGAAGCCCTACAGGTGTAACCAATGTGTGAAGTGTTTCAGTCACAGCTCCACTCTGAAGGAGCACATGAGGACTCACTCCGGTGAGAAGCCCTACAGGTGTAACCAATGTGTGAAGTGTTTCAGTCAGAGCTCCACTCTGAAGAAACACATGAGGACTCACTCCGGTGAGAAGCCCTACAGGTGTAACCAATGTGTGAAGTGTTTCAGTCACAGCTCCACTCTGAAGTTGCACATGAGGACTCACTCCGGTGAGAAGCCCTACAGGTGTAACCAATGTGTGAAGTGTTTCAGTCAGAGCTCCACTCTGAAGAAACACATGAGGACTCACTCCATGGAGAAGGCCAGCTTCAGCGACGCAAATAAAGAGCCAATGGGGTGCTTTGATTGACACCCCTGTCCTGTATTTGTTGAAATGACTGCTGTCGTTTATTTTTTTGCTTTAAAAGACGCTTCCAACTCTTCAAGCATCATCTGTTTTTATTGTAGTAAATAAATGATGCCTGTCTGATGAAGAATAATCTATTTTTTGGACACTACCGACAACCTAATATTTGATTTAAATGTAGAGCAGGATCATGGGTAGTGCTTTAGTAAGAGCTTTTACCTGAAGGTCCACATGAGGACGCACGCCGGGGAGAAGCCCTGAAGGTGCTACATCAGCCTCAGCGACCCAAACAAAGAGTCAATGGGGTGCTTGACACAGGGCAACGGGACGCTCTGATTGACAACTCTATCCTGTATTCGTTGAAACGACTGCTGTAGGTTTTTTGTTTGCTTTATTAAAGACGCTTTCCAACTTTTCAAAGGCCTTCTGTTTTTATTGTTGTACATAATTGATGTCTGTGTGATAAAGAGTCACCTATTTTTTGGACACTTCGGACCACCAAATATTTCATTTAAATGTAGAGCAGGATCATGGCAAGATACACGCGTCAGGGTTACCAGGCATATTCATCATTTATCATTCTTATCACATAATTAGACTTTTAACATTCAATAGACGGGAGCTGCGTTCAAGTAGGTATCAATTACATGATCCATTGATAAAGTCAGAATTTGGAAAGACTGCTTTACTTATAGTGCACCAGTTGCTGGGAATGAAATTCACAAATCACTCAAACTTACCGCTTTCATTTCACTTACTGAGTTTAAGTCATATCTCAACCAAACAATTCAAATTGTCTGCCCCTGTTTTTGATTTCTGACTTTGTTTTATGTCTCTATTGATTACCTTTGTCCTATGTTAATTGTGTGCTGCTACCTTGGCCAGTGCTCACTCGTAAAAATACTGAATCTGTGTCTGCAGTACACATGTTGAACCCTCTGTGTCAATGCACACACAAACATTTTAAAAGTTTCTTTCACGTGTAAAAATGCACTATGTCTCCTTTTCTGCAAATAATGTATTGAAACAATCACTCTGTCATTTTTTCTCCTCTCTCTTCAGAAGACTGCGAGGACTTGGGAGACTGTAGCACCTAACGTATGGAATGCCAAGAAGGCCACAATCCGGCCCTAGAATGGCGCGGTAAAAGTGCAAAACCGCACGGAAACCGTACGGAATCCGTACGGCTGTGTGAGTTGCCCACTAATACCTATATTAAAGAATACATAAAATAGCATGTCATGGGACCTTTAAAGGTCCCATGGCGTGTTACTTTATGGATGCTTTAATATAGATATTAGTGACCTTCTCACCTGAAGGTCCACATGTGGCCTCACTTGGGGGACAAGCCCTACAGGTGTTACCAATGTTTGAAATGCTTCAGTTATAGCTCCCACCTGAAGGTCCACATGAGGACTGACTCCGGGGTGAAGGCATACAGGTGTGATCAATGCACGAAGTGCTTCGGACAGAGATCTAATCTAAAGAGCTACATGATTACTCACTCCGGGGAGAAGCCTGGAGGTGCAACGCCAGCTTCAGCGATCCACTCAAAGAGACAATGGGGTGCTTTTACACAGGGCAACGGGACGCTTTGATTGACACCTCTATCCTGTATTCGTTGAAATGACTGCTGTTGGTTTTTTGCTTGCTTAGCTTTTTTAACTTTGCCTTTATTTTCTATTTTAATACTAAAATGCCTTTTTAACTTTCTATTTTACCCATTTCTTTGCATATGTTTTCTTTTACTTATCTATTATTTCACTCTGCCTTGTGTATGAAAAGTGCTTTATAAATAAAGTTGCCTTGCCTTGCCTTGCTTTATAAAAGACTTTTTTCAACTTTTCAATCACCTTCTGTTTTTACTGTCTTAAATAATGTACGTCTGTGTGATGAATCACTTATTTTTTGGACACTGAGGACATCCAAATATTTGTTTTAAATGTAGAGCATGATCATGGGAAGATACAGGCAGCCAAGTTACAAAGCATACTCTCAATGAGACACTGGGTGTACATGATACTTACAGGCAATTTCCCATCGTGGGTTAATACAAAGGAAACAAGGGAGGGAGATTGACCCTCGTGGAGATTTTAGGATTGCCCATAGGAGAGACCGTTCAATTTGAGTACACTGGGTGAAGTGGACTTGGCTGCAAGACAGTTAAAGGAATCTACACAACAATAAAGTCGGGAGGGAGGTATCTCTAGGTCCAAGGAGAATGTATAGAAATCCCTTTCAATTGGCTACATACAATATAAAATTTTAGATTAGGTTGTGCATGCAGCGCCGCTCAACTGTTGTTCTTACGTTTTAATTTTTAACATTGTGGGCTCCTTGAAGGAACTCTTATCAAAAGCCTAAACCTCCATTCCTGAGGGATATTTACACATGTCTCTCGTTCACACCATTTGCCTTTCAAAAGGTGATCCCCGGTTACCTCGTTGACTGAATGTACTTCTAAGTTGCACCTGAGAGGGACGTCTGGCTCACTTCAACATGAGAGGGGGACACGAGGCGGGCTTTGAGACGTCCCAAAGGAAGAAAGGTCCCTCCTGCGGTCTCCCTGTCTCATGGTACTTGTGCTAACTTAGAAGTTAAAGTTAACTACTCAATACTCCAGTTAGAGTCAGACACTGCCAGCTGTATGAATGTATACCACAGTATCTATGACTCTGCCGTCGGTGTGTCAATGTGTGTATTAACCGATGTAATTCGCTTTGGATTAAAGCATCTGCTAAATGCCCCAATTGTAAATGAACATATTGTGATATTGTTTAATCTAAATTTGAATCTAATTATTTCAATGTATGTTTTATTTTTTAAACGTGGTAAATCAGGTTAAGGAACAAGGTGATGAGTGGATTTTAATCAAAGACCTCACATGGGATACTAGATTTGACCTCTTTACACTGTCATGATTTGAGATGTAACTTATTTTGACACTAATGTTGATATGTTTTTCATTGTAATAGGCCTATACTGGGAATACAGGGCGGGGAGATAAGTGTATGCTAAGTAACTGGGGAACGAGAGTGGAGACACAAGATGTGTCCAGTTTCAAGGCCCGCAGCAGAGCGTTCTCATTGGCCAGATCCTTGTTGGGGGATGCCTTGCCACACAATAGGGGATATAATGGTTTGATCCAGATGCCTCGGACACCAGCCTTCCGAGTTGGAATTAGGAACATCTCCCTGCTTTCTTGCGGCATTTCACGGAGGTACGCCTGTTGGTTTCTATCCACAACGGAGTATAATATTTTAATGAACATGTTACCGTGCGGTCCAACTTTGGAAGTACAGCTTTCGTCCATAATGGACGTACTTGCGAAAGCTGCTGTATCTGAAATTAGCCAACTTTTCTTGGAAGGCTCGGCTACATTTCGCTTACAAATAACTCGGAGCCTGAAAGAAAACCAATCGCTGAGGATGAGAATGAAGGTGATGAGGAGTGAGCTGTTTTCTTTGCGGCTTCAAACGAGATCAAATGCATCGTGTGCGGCAAGTCGTTTTGCCCTGGCTCGAGCCAACATCTGCAAACCACAGACTAAACCACTGGGAAATGGTGAGTTGTTTTCCGGCTTTGATAGGTGGAAAACAAGACGGCCCCCAAGTGTTAAGGCCAGGGGGTACTATTGTTACATTTGTAGTAATTGGAAAAACTTAAAATGTATCATAATTACAATCATGATTCAAAATGAACAGTGAATACTGCCGATAATCCCATTTCTTGCCCTTTGAATTTCTTGCCCTCATCGTCATCAAGATTCAAGCACAGGGCGGTGGGAAACTCTACTCATTTACAGCACCCATCGATTCTAGGCTGACTGCTAGATTCGATCTGCGCTAAAAAGCCTGATGCTCTTTTGAATAGCATCATGACCAGATCATGAAACACGAGTCAAACTTGGTAGTTGCACTTCAAAGACGGAAACAGTCAAGAGCAGTTGATCAGTGTCCTCAACCTGGTCACCAGCTTGAGCTTTGAGTCTAGGGAGGAGTGGGTAGGAGGAGCAAAACTCTGAATCTGTGTCTGCAGTACACATTTAAACCCTGTGTGTCAATGTTACACAGATACATTTAAACAGTTCCTTTCACGTATTCAAATGCACATTTACTCCTTTTGTGCAAATAATGTATTGAAAAAATACTTTTTTCCCTCTCTTCAGGAGAATGCGATGACTTTGGAGACCGCAGCACACAGCGCGGCGCCCCCTCAGATGGTCTGCATGTGGACGCCCCTGGCTCCTCCCACCTGTCCAGTCATAGCGAGGAGCTGAGGATCCTGAGCGTCCACGGAAAAGGGGAGGGCCCACTGGCGCTGGACAGCAATGACACACTGAGCCTGGAGCGCGGCGAGCAGCTGGTCCACCGTGAGGAGCTGACTGGGCAGGTTGGAAATCATCTTCTCATTCACCATCCAAAAGAGAGGCTTCCTCTGCTACAACTCCAACACACACCCATAGAAAGCACACACCTTTATGATTGAATGTGTCGTTAGCGGGGATTGACAACTATTCTGTGCTAATGAGAGAATATGTCTTGTGTGTGTTTCCTTCTTTGTGTGGAAAGCTGCAGACCCCAGACACCATTTTAATCAAGGAGGAAGAGGATATTGGAGGAGACATGCCCGCTGTAGGTTAGTAATACACATTGCATCCATGCAAGAAAACGACCTGGATCAACTGAGAATGTACTAGATTCTACCTGAGCTATAAAGCCTGGTCCTCTTTTGAAAGCGCATCATGACCAGAGCCCTGCTAAAACACAAGGACTACCCGTACAGTTTATAGTAGAACGATTTACATTTTCTTCATGACAGACAGGTGTAGGGCTGAACGATTTGGGGAAATAATTTTAACTGCGATTATTATTATAACCAACACAACATTGGATGCAGCCATGTTTTTTTGAAAAAGCTTTCAGAGTCAGGATCGCTTGTAACTCACTTTATTTGGTAAAGGTTTGGTCTAGTCTCAATGAAGCAAAAGGAGAGGAATTGTATAATGCACGCGTGGAGATACGCTTAGCTGGGCATCCGTGGATGCCCTGCCTGGAGCGTTCTGGCCCCCTGGGATTTGTGTTGTGACTTTAATACTGGGCAGGCGTGGACTCAGTTATGTGCTCTGATTGGCTAAGCATGGTGCTGAACTCTTGTGACTGTGCGGGAATTACACTTGTTTTTGTGGCCTTGAGCGTCTATGTTGCTTGTACCTCTAGAATTGATACATGAATGAATGGCTCCTTGGGGGAAGGGTTTCAAGACAGATGCCACATGAGCTTGTTTATCATTCTTATCACGTAATTAGTATTTTAACATTCAATAGACAGGAGTACAATCTGCGTTCAAGTAGGTATATTCAATTACATGTTGCATCGATAAATACAGAATTTGGAAATACTGCTTTTACTTATAATGCACCAGTTGCTGGGAATGAAATTCAGAGGTCACTCAAACTAACTGCTTTCATTTCACATACTGAGTTTATGTCTTATCTCAACCAAACAATTCAAATCGTCAGCTACTGTTATTGATTTCTGACTTTGTTCTACGTATGTCTCTATTGATTACCTTTGTCTGTCCCATGTTAATTGTATGCTGCTACCTTGGCCAGTGCTCACTTGTAAAAGAGATGTCTATCTCAATTTGATTTCTCCCTGGTTAAATAAAAAAATAATAATCTCAAACATCAATAATTCAAAATTTAGAAATGTTAGCTGATCAACTTGCTTGTGTGCTTGTCTCGCATGTTGAGCACATGTGATTTTACGCTGGTGTTCGTTCTGTGTCCTCATCCTGGTCACCCGCTTGAGCTTTGAGGGAGCTCTAGGGAGGAGTTGGTAGGAGGAGACATCCCTCTCCAAAGCTCTGAATCTCTGTGCAGTACACATTTAAACGCCAAGGGCAAGTAACTTTGTGGGCGGTTCTATGGCGATGTCGCTAGTTTGACGGTGCAAAAAATGACTCTTGCGCCTGGCGCAAATCTGGAAAGGGTTGGTCTCAAGTAGCCTAATGACCCGTAGGTGTGGTTTGGGCGTAATGTGCAATAATCCAATGAGAGCGCCAGCTTCCATCCCCTTTAAGAGCCATGAGCGCATTTGAATCTGACAAGTTGATATTTTGACAGCACGTCTGCAGTCTCCGATGAGACGGATGCACGTGAATTTCAAACTTCGAATGTCTCAGTTTATGGCCAAATAATATGGTATAACATGATGTACCATAGGTCACTGTTGTTCTATTTATTGATATACGCAATACATTATAAACATCGTTTTTTGTATGCCTTATCGTTATCGACTTGTTCCTAATATCTGTCCCTCCGTTAATATGCATGGCCCTGGCATGGACTGTATTATGCTTTACGTGTTTAGTTTGCGTGTGTTTTGTCGTGGCAATTTCTCTATCAGAGTTTGCGTCTAAGACATGATATTTAGATGCAAAAAGCACACAATACTTTTCAGACAATTGGTGGTCATATATATTTGTAATAAAAGTACGAACAAAGATGAATCACAACATGCATCAACAAACCACATAACAGGCATACACTACAATAATCTGAGGCCTCAGATGGGAGTTCTCCCTGCGTCTTACTTCATACACTTAAGGTACGCTCAGAGAAGTCCACTGAGTAGCTAAAGTCAGGAGCTTTAATACACTTGAGGGCAGTTGGCCCCCAATAAACCGAAAGCCTTTGTTAACCAGATGTTAATCTATTGATTGAAGTTTCTTCAGAGGTTAAGAAGGTGGTCGAGGCTGTTCCTCATCACCTTTTGCTTCTCTGCGCTCCCCAGGGGGTCAAGGAAAACGGGCCCAAACCAAACTACAGACAACCCGGAAACGGAATGTGAAACCACATTCTAAATGTAGAAACACTAAGAATTACATTTTAGAAGACCCTGCAGAATAGCAAGATTCCAAGAACGGAATGTGAAACCAGATTACATCACACGAAACACTAAGATTTACATTTTAGACGACCCTGCAGAATAACAGGGTGGCAAGATCATACACAGAATAGTTTGCAAACCCTAGGTCAGGGGTGGCCAACCTGCGGCTCACGAGCCGCTTGCGGCTCTTTGCCTCGTTTCGTGCGGCTCTTCAGTTCACATCAAATTTTGTGTTAAATATTTATTTATCTTTTTAAATTTAATTATTTTTATTTTTTTTTGTGTGTGCATGTTCGCAAACGTTTTAATTTATGACGCAAAATAACGTTCACAAACGTTTGGTGTTGATGCAACATAAAATGGCCTGCTCAGCTTGGAGGAGCTGTCACGTTAAAATTGTACCGGGGGCGAAAATTGTACCGGCCTACGTCATCAGTTGTTGACAAATTCCAAACCTGCCTGGCAACAGACAACGCGATCGTTTGTTGCCTGGCAACGGGCGATCGCGTCGAATGACGTAGGAAGGTTCTTGAACATTCGCAAACTTTCATGCTCGTTCATTGCACTCCTTCATTGAGCGTGACAAGACAGGTTTTTGAAACCTGCTTTAAACACTCAGTTTACTAGCTAAATTCGATTAAACAATTCAATACAATACAAATATAAAGTAAAAACAAGTGTTATCTAGCGATCCGTTATCTGTATTATGTTATTTGGTGTTCGGCAACATAAGCGCGAATGGTTTTTGAAACCTGCTTTAAACACTCAGTTTACTAACTAAATTCGATTAAACAATTCAATACAATACAAATATAGAGTAAAAACAAGTGTTATCTAGCGATCCGTTATCTGTATTATGTTATTTCGTCTTTGGAAACATGAGCCGAATGTTTTTTGAAACCTGCCCGGCAACGGACAACCCAATCAAATTAGATGTCAAATTGTCAACAACTGATGACGTAGGCCGGTACAATTTTCGCCCCCGGTACAATTTTAACGTGACAGAGCTCCTTCCCATGAGTCAACAATTTCGTCAAGTAGGCTACGCTCCAAAAATGGCAGGTAAAAAATGCCCATCCCTAATGTTCATGTGTACCCGTGTGTATGATGTGGCTCTTTGCAGTAACACAGTAAAAAATGTGGCTCTTAGTCTCTGACTGGTTGGCCACCCCTGCCCTAGGTTCATAAAGAAAAACGTAACATGTCGATTTTCCATCACAGTTTAACGAGATGGATGCAAAAACGCGCGCCCACATTCATTATTTATTTTACACACACACACGCGCGCGCCCAAATTCATACATTCATTTTAACTCTCACTCACAGTAAAACAATGTTTTCTCACGATCAAATACTCATCAATCCTAAAAGTTATGGGCATGTACACGATGTCTGTCAAGAAACTATGTGTTTGCTGTACGGTGTTTGCAGATGAATTGATTTAAAAGTACAACTTATTAGCACTGTATCAGCTGTTTTTTCCTAAATAATTTCCAAAGAATGTGTGGCTAGGTAGGTTAGAGAAGCAAAGCGTATGCGCGAGGTGCACAAGCAAAATTATGCATGCGCCCTAAAATAGCATCTGAACACTGACTTTAAACCAGGTATTTCCTGGTTTGTGGCGCAAGTGGTCTCTGAAACTGCAAAATAGCACCAGGGAACGTTTGCGTCAGAACACGCCTCCTCCTTTCGCCGAACTACCCCTTGGGGCGCAAGATCATTCCCTAATTTACCGACGCGTGGCGCAGGAGGGAAAAGAACGCTTTGCGCCAGTTGCAAACTAGCAACGACACATGCGCCAGTGATTCAGTCAATTGCGCCGGATGGAAGATAGGGCCCACTGTGTCAATGTTCCATTCAGATAAATTTAAATAGTTTCATTCATACAAATGCACATTGGCTCCTTCTGTGCAAATAATGTATCGAAACAATTACTTTTTATCTTTTTCTGCAGAAGATTGCGATGACTTTGGAGACCACAGCACACAGCGCGGCGCCACCTCAGATTGTCTGCATGTGGACGCCCCTGGCTCCTCCCACATGTCCAGTCACAGCGAGGAGCTGAGAATCCTAAGCGTCCACGGAAAAGGGGAGGGCCCACTGGCGCTGCGCGGCCATGACGCCCTCTTCACCGCGTCCAAACGGGACGCCAAGAACTCTCTGTCTGCAGACCACAGCGTAGTAAAGAGCCTGGTGCGCGGCGAGCAGCTGGTCCACCGTGAGGAGCTGACTGTGCAGGTTTGAAATCATCTTCTCGTTCACCATCCAAAAGAGAGGCTTCCTCTGCTACAACTCCAACACACACCCATAGAAAGCACCCACCTTTATGATTCAATGTGTCGTTAGCGGGGATTGACAACTATTTTGTGCCAATGAAAGTTTATGTCTTGTGTGTGTTTCCTTCTTTTTTTTTGTGTGTGTTTCTTCCTTTTTATTGTAGTAAATAAATGATGCCTGTCTGATGAAGAATAATCAATTTTTTTCCTTCTGTGTGGAAAGCAGCAGAACCCAGACACCGTTTTAATCAAGGAAGAAGAGGATATTGGTGGAGGCATGCCCGCTGTAGGTTAGTAATACACATTGCACACAGGGGGTTTATTTGTTTATCAACACGGCTGATGCGAGCGCAGAATGATCGTAAAAATAAAATTTGTTTTACCGGTTGCCATGGTTATCTCCGTGTGGTTAATTCTACTAATTATGCTTGCACTTAAATGCCTGGTTCTATTTTGAAAGTGCATCATGACCAGAGCCCCGCCAAAACACAAGGACTACTTATACCGTTTATATATGAATGATTTACATCTTCTTCATGGCAGACAGGTGTCAGGAATGCTCAGATCAGCTCTGATTCCCAATATAACTACAGTATTGGTAAAACAGGGTATAGAAAACAACAGATCGCCTGGGTTTTGTCTTCATGCCCTCCCCACATCTTTAAAAGGGGGAGACGTAGCGGTGCTACGTCTCAAATGGATACATACTGTATCCCTTTGTGCAAATAATTAACACAATTACTTTCTGTCTTTTTTCCCCTCTCTGCAGAAGACTGCGATGACTTTGGAGACTGCAGCACACAACACGGCGCCACCTCAGTTAGTCTGCATGTGGACGCTCCTGGCTTCTCCCACATGTCAGGTCACAACGGGGAGCTGCGGATCCTGAGCGTCCACGGAAAAGGGGAGGGCCCACTGGCGGTGGATGTCCATGACAACCTCTTCACGACGTTCAAACCGGAGGCTCTGAGCTCGCTGTCCGCGGAACACAGCGTGGGAAAGAGCCTGGAGCGCGGCGAGCAGCTGGTCCACCGTGAGGAGCTGACTGGGCATCGGGGCAGCGGCAAGGACCGGCACGCTGTGTTGTCTGGAGAGGGTTTACCCGACAATACCAATATGACCAATCACATGCGTACCCACACCGGCGAGAAGCCATACGAGTGCAACCAATGCAAGAAGCGCTTCCAAAACAAAGGCACCCTGAAGGCCCACATGACGACTCACACCGGGGAGAAGCCCTACAGTTGTGACCAATGCGTGAAGCGCTTCAGGCAGAACTCCACCCTGAAGAGCCACATGAGAATTCACTCCGGGGAAAAGCCCTACAGGTGTGACCAATGCGTGAAGTGCTTCAGTAAGAGCTTCAGCCTGAAGTTACACATGAGGACTCACACCGGCGAGAAGCCGTATGGTTGCGACCAATGCATGAAGCGCTTCCCACTGAAAGGAGGCCTAACGAGCCACATGAGGACTCACTCCGGTGAGAAGCCCTACAGGTGTGACCAATGCGGGGGGCGCTTTAGTCACAGCTCCGCCCTGATTATCCACATGAGGAGTCACTCGGGGGAGAAGCCTTACAGGTGTGACCACTGCGTGAAGTGCTTCAGTCGGAGCTACAATCTGAAGGTCCACATGAGGACTCACTCTGAGGAGAAGCCCTACAGGTGTGACCAATGTGTGAAGTGCTTCAGTAAGAGCTACACCCTGAAGGTCCACATGAGGACTCACTCTGAGGAGAAGCCCTACAGGTGTGACCAATGTGTGAAGTGTTTCAGTCGGTGCTCCTCTCTGAAGAGCCACATGAGGACTCACTCCAAGGAGAAGGCCAGCTTCAGCGACGCAAACAAAGAGCCAATGGGGTGCTTTGATTGACACCCCTATCCTGTATTTGTTGAAATGACTGCTGTCGTTTATTTTTTTGCTTTAAAAGACGCTTCCAACTCTTCAAACATCTTCTGTTTTTATTGTGGTAAATAAATTATGCCTGTCTGATGAAGAATAATCTATTTTTTGGACACTACCGACAACCTAATATTTGATTTAAATGTAGAGCAGGATCATGGGAAGCGCTTCAGTCAGAGCCCCGCCCTGAAGGTCCACATGAGGACGCACGCCGGGGAGAAGCCCTGAAGGTGCTACATCAGCCTCAGCGACCCAAACAAAGAGTCAATGGGGTGCTTGACACAGGGCAACGGGACGCTCTGATTGACAACTCTATCCTTTATTCGTTGAAACGACTGAAGTAGGTTTTTTGTTTGCTTTATTAAAGACGCTTTCCAACTTTTCAAAGGCCTTCTGTTTTTATTGTTGTACATAATTGACGTCTGTGTGATGAAGAGTCACCTATTTTTTGGACACTTCGGACCACCAAATATTTCATTTAAATGTAGAGCAGGATCATGGCAAGATACACGCGTCAGGGTTACCAGGCATATTCATCATTTATCATTCTTATCACATAATTAGACTTTTAACATTCAATAGACGGGAGCTGAGTTCAAGTAGGTATCAATTACATGATCCATTGATAAAGTCAGAATTTGGAAAGACTGCTTTACTTATAGTGCACCAGTTGCTGGGAATGAAATTCACAAATCACTCAAACTTACCGCTTTCATTTCACTTACTGAGTTTAAGTCATATCTCAACCAAACAATTCAAATTGTCTGCCCCTGTTTTTGATTTCTGACTTTGTTTTATGTCTCTTGATTACCTTTGTCTGTCCTATGTTAATTGTGTGCTGCTACCTTGGCCAGTGCTCACTCGTAAAAATACTGAATCTGTGTCTGCAGTACACATGTTGAACCCTCTGTGTCAATGCACACACAAACATTTTAAAAGTTTCTTTCACGTGTAAAAATGCACTATTTCTCCTTTTCTGCAAATAATGTATTGAAACAATCACTTTTTTCTCCTCTCTCTTCAGAAGACTGCGAGGACTTGGGAGACTGCAGCACCTAACGTATGGAATGCCAAGAAGGCCACAATCCGGCCCTAGAATGGCGCGGTAAAAGTGCAAAACCGCACGGAATCCGTACGGCTGTGTGAGTTGCCCACTAATACCTATATTAAAGAATACATAAAATAGCATGTCATGGGACCTTTAAAGGTCCCAAGGCGTGTTACTTTATGGATGCTTTAATATAGATATTAGTGACCTTCTCACCTGAAGGTCCACATGTGGCCTCACTTGGGGGACAAGCCCTACAGGTGTTACCAATGTTTGAAATGCTTCAGTTATAGCTCCCACCTGAAGGTCCACATGAGGACTCACTCCGGGGTGAAGCCATACAGGTGTGATCAATGCATGAAGTGCTTCGGACAGAGATCTAATCTAAAGAGCCACATGATTACTCACTCCGGGGAGAAGCCTGGAGGTGCAACGCCAGCTTCAGCGATCCACTCAAAGAGACAATGGGGTGCTTTTACACAGGGCAACGGGACGCTTTGATTGACACCTCTATCCTGTATTCGTTGAAATGACTGCTGTTGGTTTTTTGCTTGCTTAGCTTTTTTAACTTTGCCTTTATTTTCTATTTTAATACTAAAATGGCTTTTTAACTTTCTATTTTACCCATTTCTTTGCATATGTTTTCTTTTACTTATCTATTATTTCACTCTGCCTTGTGTATGAAAAGTGCTTTATAAATAAAGTTGCCTTGCCTTGCTTTATAAAAGACTTTTTTCAACTTTTCAATCACCTTCTGTTTTTACTGTCTTAAATAATGTACGTCTGTGTGATGAATCACTTATTTTTTGGACACTGAGGACATCCAAATATTTGTTTTAAATGTAGAGCATGATCATGGGAAGATACAGGCAGCCAAGTTACAAAGCATACTCTCAATGAGACACTGGGTGTACATGATACTTATAGGCAATTTCCCATCGTGGGTTAATACAAAGGAAACAAGGGAGGGAGATTGACCCTCGTGGAGATTTTAGGATTGCCCATAGGAGAGACCAAGTTCAATTTAAGTACACTGGGTGAGTTAAAGGAATCTACACAACAATAAAGTCAGTCCACTGGCCTCAGTATCAGACTTCGCGGCTACAGTTGCAATGCAAATGCAACGAAAGCTTTCGATTAGAGAGGACGGGAGGTATCTCTAGGTCCAAGGAGAATGTATAGAAATCCCTTTCAATTGGCTACATACAATATACAATTTTAGATTAGGTTGTGCATGGAGCGCCGCTCAACTGTTGTTCTTAGGTTTTAATTTTTAAACATTGTGGGCTCCTTGAAGGAACTCTTATCAAAAGCCTAAACCTCCATTCCTGAGGGATATTTACACATGTCTCTCGTTCACACCATTTGCCTTTCAAAAGGTGATCCCCGGTTACCTCGTTGACTGAATGTACTTCTAAGTTGCACCTGAGAGGGACGTCTGGCTCACTTCACCATGAGAGGGGGACACGAGGCGGGCTTTGAGACGTCCCAAAGGAAGAAAGGTCCCTCCTGCGGTCTCCCTGTCTCATGGTACTTGTGCTAACTTAGAAGTTAAAGTTAACTACTCAATACTCCAGTTTGAGTCAGACACTGCCAGCTGTATGAATGTATACCACAGTATCTATGACTCTGCCGTCGGTGTGTCAATGTGTGTATTAACCGATGTAATTCGCTTTGGATTAAAGCATCTGCTAAATGCCCCAATTGTAAATGAACATATTGTGATATTGTTTAATCTAAATTTGAATCTAATTATTTCAATGTATGTTTTATTTTTTAAACGTGGTAAATCAGGTTAAGGAACAAGGTGATGAGTGGATTTTAATCAAAGACCTCACATGGGATACTAGATTTGACCTCTTTACACTGTCATGATTTGAGATGTAACTTATTTTGACACTAATGTTGATATGTTTTTCATTGTAATAGGCCTATACTGGGAATACAGGGCGGGGAGATAAGTGTATGCTAAGTAACTGGGGAACGAGAGTGGAGACACAAGATGTGTCCAGTTTCAAGGCCCGCAGCAGAGCGTTCTCATTGGCCAGGTCCTTGTTGGGGGATGCCTTGCCACACAATAGGGGATATAATGGTTTGATCCAGATGCCTCGGACACCAGCCTTCCGAGTTGGAATTAGGAACATCTCCCTGCTTTCTTGCGGCATTTCACGGAGCCTGTTGGTTTCTATCCACAACGGAGTATAATATTTTAATGAACATGTTAACGTGCGGTCCAACTTTGGAAGTACAGCTTTCGTCCATAATGGACGTACTTGCGAAAGCTGCTGTATCTGAAATTAGCCAACTTTTCTTGGAAGGCTCGGCTACATTTCGCTTACAAATAACTCAGAGCCTGAAAGAAAACCAATCGCTGAGGATGAGAATGAAGGTGATGAGGAGTGAGCTGTTTTTTTTGCGGCTTCAAACGAGATCAAATGCATCGTGTGCGGCAAGTCGTTTTGCCCTGGCTCGAGCCAACATCTGCAAACCACAGACTAAACCACTGGGAAATGGTGAGTTGTTTTCCGGCTTTGATAGGTGGAAAACAAGACGGCCCCCAAGTGTTAAGGCCAGGGGGCACTATTGTTACATTTGTAGTAATTGGAAAAACTTAAAATGTTTCATAATTACAATCATGATTCAAAATGAACAGTGAATACTGCCGATAATCCCATTTCTTCCCCCTTGAATGGTCTTGGATGTAGGCCTAATGTGTTCCTCATCATCGTCATCAAGATTCAAGCACAGGGCGGTGGGAAACTCTACTCATTTACAGCACCCATCGATTCTAGGCTGACTGCTAGATTCGATCTGCGCTAAAAAGCCTGATGCTCTTTTGAAAAGCATCATGACCAGATCATGAAACACGAGTCAAACTTGGTAGTTGCACTTCAAAGACGGAAACAGTCAAGAGCAGTTGATCAGTGTCCTCAACCTGGTCACCAGCTTGAGCTTTGAGTCTAGGGAGGAGTGGGTAGGAGGAGCAAAACTCTGAATCTGTGTCTGCAGTACACATTTAAAGCCTCTGTGTCAATGTTACACAGATACATTTAAACAGTTCCTTTCACGTATTCGAATGCACATTTACTCCTTTTGTGCAAATAATGTATTGAAAAAAATACTTTTTTCCCTCTCTTCAGGAGAATGCGATGACTTTGGAGACCGCAGCACACAGCGCGGCGCCACCTCAGATAGTCTGCATGTGGACGCCCCTGGCTCCTCCCACCTGTCCAGTCATAGCGAGGAGCTGAGGATCCTGAGCGTCCACGGAAAAGGGGAGGGCCCACTGGCGCTGGACAGCAATGACACACTGAGCCTGGAGCGCGGCGAGCAGCTGGTCCACCGTGAGGAGCTGACTGGGCAGGTTTGAAATCATCTTCTCATTCACCATCCAAAAGAGAGGCTTCCTCTGCTACAACTCCAACACACACCCATAGAAAGCACACACCTTTATGATTGAATGTGTCGTTAGCGGGGATTGACAACTATTCTGTGCCAATGAAAGTTTATGTCTTGTGTGTGTTTCCTTCTTTGTGTGGAAAGCAGCAGAACCCAGACACCGTTTTAGTCAAGGAAGGAGAGGATATTGGTGGAGGCATGCCCGCTGTAGGTTAGTAATACACATTGCACACAGGGGGTTTATATGTTTATCAACACGGCTGATGCGAGCGCAGAATGATCGTAAAAATAAAAATATTTTACCGGTTGCCATGGTTATCTCCGTGTGGTTAATTCTACTAATTATGCTTGCGCTTAAATGCCTGGTTCTATTTGGAAAGTGCATCATGACCAGAGCCCTGCTAAAACACAAGGACTACTTATACCGTTTTATATCAGAATGATTTACATCTTCTTCATGGCAGACAGGTGTCAGGAATGCTCAGATCAGCTCTGATTCCCAATATAACTACAGTATTGGTAAAACAGGGGATAGAAAACAACAGATGGCCTGGGTTTTGTCTTCATGACCTCCCACATCTTTAAAATGGATACATATTGTATCCCTTTGTGCAAATAATTAACACTTGCTTTCTGTCTTTTTTCCCCTCTCCGCAGAAGACTGCGATGAGTTTGGAGACTGCAGCACACAAGACGGCGCCACCTCAGTTAGTCTGCATGTGGACGCTCCTGGCTTCTCCCACATGTCAGGTCACAACGGGGAGCTGCGGATCCTGAGCGTCCACGGAAAAGGGGAGGGCCCACTGGCGGTGGATGTCCATGACAACCTCTTCACCGTGTTCAAACCGGAGGCTCTGAGCTCGCTGGCCGCGGAACACAGCGTGGGAAAGAGCCTGGAGTGCGGCGAGCAGCTGGTCCACCGTGAGGAGCTGACTGGGCATCGGGGCAGCGGCAAGGACCGGCACGCTGTGTTGTCTGGAGAGGGTTTACCCGACGAAACCAATATGGTCATCCACAGGCGTACCCACACCGGCGAGAAGCCGTACGGGTGTGATCAATGCGTGAAGCGCTTCAGTACGGGCTCTCTCCTGAAGGCTCACATGAGGATTCACTCCGGGGAGAAGCCCTACAGGTGTAACCAATGTGTGAAGTGTTTCAGTCACAGCTCCACTCTGAAGGCCCACATGAGGATTCACTCCGGGGAGAAGCCCTACAGTTGTGATCAATGCGTGAAGCGCTTCTATAAGAGCTCTCACCTGAAGAGCCACATGACGACTCACACCGGGGAGAAGCCCTACAGTTGTGACCAATGCGTGAAGCGCTTCAGTCAGATCTCCGACCTGAAGATCCACATGAGGACTCACTCCGGGAAAAAGCCCTACAGGTGTAACCAATGTGTGAAGTGTTTCAGTCACAGCTCCACTCTGAAGGAGCACATGAGGACTCACTCCGGTGAGAAGCCCTACAGGTGTAACCAATGTGTGAAGTGTTTCAGTCAGAGCTCCACTCTGAAGAAACACATGAGGACTCACTCCGGTGAGAAGCCCTACAGGTGTAACCAATGTGTGAAGTGTTTCAGTCACAGCTCCACTCTGAAGGAGCACATGAGGACTCACTCCGGTGAGAAGCCCTACAGGTGTAACCAATGTGTGAAGTGTTTCAGTCAGAGCTCCACTCTGAAGAAACACATGAGGACTCACTCCATGGAGAAGGCCAGCTTCAGCGACGCAAATAAAGAGCCAATGGGGTGCTTTGATTGACACCCCTGTCCTGTATTTGTTGAAATGACTGCTGTCGTTTATTTTTTTGCTTTAAAAGACGCTTCCAACTCTTCAAGCATCATCTGTTTTTATTGTAGTAAATAAATGATGCCTGTCTGATGAAGAATAATCTATTTTTTGGACACTACCGACAACCTAATATTTGATTTAAATGTAGAGCAGGATCATGGGTAGTGCTTTAGTAAGAGCTTCTACCTGAAGGTCCACATGAGGACGCACGCCGGGGAGAAGCCCTGAAGGTGCTACATCAGCCTCAGCGACCCAAACAAAGAGTCAATGGGGTGCTTGACACAGGGCAACGGGACGCTCTGATTGACAACTCTATCCTGTATTCGTTGAAACGACTGCTGTAGGTTTTTTGTTTGCTTTATTAAAGACGCTTTCCAACTTTTCAAAGGCCTTCTGTTTTTATTGTTGTACATAATTGATGTCTGTGTGATAAAGAGTCACCTATTTTTTGGACACTTCGGACCACCAAATATTTCATTTAAATGTAGAGCAGGATCATGGCAAGATACACGTGTCAGGGTTACCAGGCATATTCATCATTTATCATTCTTATCACATAATTAGACTTTTAACATTCAATCGACGGGAGCTGCGTTCAAGTAGGTATCAATTACATGATCCATTGATAAAGTCAGAATTTGGAAAGACTGCTTTACTTATAGTGCACCAGTTGCTGGGAATGAAATTCACAAATCACTCAAACTTACCGCTTTCATTTCACTTACTGAGTTTAAGTCATATCTCAACCGAACAATTCAAATTGTCTGCCCCTGTTTTTGATTTCTGACTTTGTTTTATGTCTCTATTGATTACCTTTGTCCTATGTTAATTGTGTGCTGCTACCTTGGCCAGTGCTCACTCGTAAAAATACTGAATCTGTGTCTGCAGTACACATGTTGAACCCTCTGTGTCAATGCACACACAAACATTTTAAAAGTTTCTTTCACGTGTAAAAATGCACTATGTCTCCTTTTCTGCAAATAATGTATTGAAACAATCACTCTGTCATTTTTTCTCCTCTCTCTTCAGAAGACTGCGAGGACTTGGGAGACTGTAGCACCTAACGTATGGAATGCCAAGAAGGCCACAATCCGGCCCTAGAATGGCGCGGTAAAAGTGCAAAACCGCACGGAAACCGTACGGAATCCGTACGGCTGTGTGAGTTGCCCACTAATACCTATATTAAAGAATACATAAAATAGCATGTCATGGGACCTTTAAAGGTCCCATGGCGTGTTACTTTATGGATGCTTTAATATAGATATTAGTGACCTTCTCACCTGAAGGTCCACATGTGGCCTCACTTGGGGGACAAGCCCTACAGGTGTTACCAATGTTTGAAATGCTTCAGTTATAGCTCCCACCTGAAGGTCCACATGAGGACTGACTCCGGGGTGAAGGCATACAGGTGTGATCAATGCACGAAGTGCTTCGGACAGAGATCTAATCTAAAGAGCTACATGATTACTCACTCCGGGGAGAAGCCTGGAGGTGCAACGCCAGCTTCAGCGATCCACTCAAAGAGACAATGGGGTGCTTTTACACAGGGCAACGGGACGCTTTGATTGACACCTCTATCCTGTATTCGTTGAAATGACTGCTGTTGGTTTTTTGCTTGCTTAGCTTTTTTAACTTTGCCTTTATTTTCTATTTTAATACTAAAATGCCTTTTTAACTTTCTATTTTACCCATTTCTTTGCATATGTTTTCTTTTACTTATCTATTATTTCACTCTGCCTTGTGTATGAAAAGTGCTTTATAAATAAAGTTGCCTTGCCTTGCCTTGCTTTATAAAAGACTTTTTTCAACTTTTCAATCACCTTCTGTTTTTACTGTCTTAAATAATGTACGTCTGTGTGATGAATCACTTATTTTTTGGACACTGAGGACATCCAAATATTTGTTTTAAATGTAGAGCATGATCATGGGAAGATACAGGCAGCCAAGTTACAAAGCATACTCTCAATGAGACACTGGGTGTACATGATACTTACAGGCAATTTCCCATCGTGGGTTAATACAAAGGAAACAAGGGAGGGAGATTGACCCTCGTGGAGATTTTAGGATTGCCCATAGGAGAGACCGTTCAATTTGAGTACACTGAGTGAAGTGGACTTGGCTGCAAGACAGTTAAAGGAATCTACACAACAATAAAGTCGGGAGGGAGGTATCTCTAGGTCCAAGGAGAATGTATAGAAATCCCTTTCAATTGGCTACATACAATATACAATTTTAGATTAGGTTGTGCATGCAGCGCCGCTCAACTGTTGTTCTTACGTTTTAATTTTTAACATTGTGGGCTCCTTGAAGGAACTCTTATCAAAAGCCTAAACCTCCATTCCTGAGGGATATTTACACATGTCTCTCGTTCACACCATTTGCCTTTCAAAAGGTGATCCCCGGTTACCTCGTTGACTGAATGTACTTCTAAGTTGCACCTGAGAGGGACGTCTGGCTCACTTCACCATGAGAGGGGGACACGAGGCGGGCTTTGTGACGTCCCAAAGGAAGAAAGGTCCCTCCTGCGGTCTCCCTGTATCATGGTACTTGTGCTAACTTAGAAGTTAAAGTTAACTACTCAATACTCCAGTTATAGTCAGACACTGCCAGCTGTATGAATGTATACCACAGTATCTATGACTGTCGTCGGTGTGTCAATGTGTGTATTAACCGATGTAAGTCGCTTTGGATTAAAGCATCTGCTAAATGCCCCAATTGTAAATGAACATATTATGATGTTGTTGAATCTAAATTTGAATCTAATTATTTCAATGCATGTTTTATTGTTTAAACGTGGTAAATCAGGTTAAGGAACAAGGTGATCAGTGGATTTTAATCAAAGACCTCACATGGGATAGATTTGACCTCTTTACACTGTCATGATTTGAGATGTAACTTATTTTGACACTAATGTTGATATGTTTTTCATTGTAAGAGGCCTATACTGGGAATACAGGGCGGGGAGATAAGTGTATGCTAAGTAACTGGGGAACGAGAGTGGGAGACACAAGATGTGTCCAGTTTCAAGGCCCGCAGTAGAGCGTTCTCATTGGCCAGATCCTTGTTGGGGGATGCCTTGCCACACAAAAGGGGATATAATGGTTTGATCCAGATGCCTCGGACACCAGGCACCAGACACTTCCGAGTTGGAATTAGGAACATCTCCCTGCTTTCTTGCGGCATTTCACGGAGGTACGCCTGTTGGTTTCTATCCACAACGGAGTATAATATTTTAATGAACATGTTACCGTGCGGTCCAACTTTGGAAGTACAGCTTTCGTCCATAATGGACGTACTTGCGAAAGCTGCTGTATCTGAAATTAGCCAACTTTTCTTGGAAGGCTCGGCTACATTTCGCTTACAAATAACTCGGAGCCTGAAAGAAAACCAATCGCTGAGGATGAGAATGAAGGTGATTAGGAGTGAGCTGTTTTCTTTGCGGCTTCAAACGAGATCAAATGCATCGTGTGCGGCAAGTCGTTTTGCCCTGGGTCGAGACAACATCTGCAAACCACAGACTAAACCACTGGGAAATGGTGAGTTGTTTTCCGGCTTTGATAGGTGGAAAACAAGACGGCCCCCAAGTGTTAAGGCCAGGGGGTACTATTGTTGCATTTGTAGTAATTGGAAAAACTTAAAATGTATCATAATTACAATCATGATTCAAAATGAACAGTGAATACTGCCGATAATCCCATTTCTTGCCCTTTGAATTTCTTGCCCTCATCGTCATCAAGATTCAAGCACAGGGCGGTGGGAAACTCTACTCATTTACAGCACCCATCGATTCTAGGCTGACTGCTAGATTCGATCTGCGCTAAAAAGCCTGATGCTCTTTTGAATAGCATCATGACCAGATCATGAAACACGAGTCAAACTTGGTAGTTGCACTTCAAAGACGGAAACAGTCAAGAGCAGTTGATCAGTGTCCTCAACCTGGTCACCAGCTTGAGCTTTGAGTCTAGGGAGGAGTGGGTAGGAGGAGCAAAACTCTGAATCTGTGTCTGCAGTACACATTTAAACCCTGTGTGTCAATGTTACACAGATACATTTAAACAGTTCCTTTCACGTATTCAAATGCACATTTACTCCTTTTGTGCAAATAATGTATTGAAAAAATACTTTTTTCCCTCTCTTCAGGAGAATGCGATGACTTTGGAGACCGCAGCACACAGCGCGGTGCCCCCTCAGATGGTCTGCATGTGGACGCCCCTGGCTCCTCCCACCTGTCCAGTCATAGCGAGGAGCTGAGGATCCTGAGCGTCCACGGAAAAGGGGAGGGCCCACTGGCGCTGGACAGCAATGACACACTGAGCCTGGAGCGCGGCGAGCAGCTGGTCCACCGTGAGGAGCTGACTGGGCAGGTTGGAAATCATCTTCTCATTCACCATCCAAAAGAGAGGCTTCCTCTGCTACAACTCCAACACACACCCATAGAAAGCACACACCTTTATGATTGAATGTGTCGTTAGCGGGGATTGACAACTATTCTGTGCTAATGAGAGAATATGTCTTGTGTGTGTTTCCTTCTTTGTGTGGAAAGCTGCAGACCCCAGACACCATTTTAATCAAGGAGGAAGAGGATATTGGAGGAGACATGCCCGCTGTAGGTTAGTAATACACATTGCATCCATGCAAGAAAACGACCTGGATCAACTGAGAATGTACTAGATTCTACCTGAGCTGTAAAGCCTGGTCCTCTTTTGAAAGCGCATCATGACCAGAGCCCTGCTAAAACACAAGGACTACCCGTACAGTTTATAGTAGAACGATTTACATTTTCTTCATGGCAGACAGGTGTAGGGCTGAACGATTTGGGGAAATAATTTTAACTGCGATTATTTAGGCCAATATTGCGATTGTGATTCAGTATTGGATTTTTCTTTTTAAAGTTCCTTATGTTCTGCATCACTCACTAAACAAACAATAAATCATTCTGTCGTATAACCAACACAACATTGGATGCAGCCATGTTTTTTTGAAAAAGCTTTCAGAGTCAGGATCGCTTGTAACTCACTTTATTTGGTAAAGGTTTGGTCTAGTCTCAATGAAGCAAAAGGAGAGGAATTGTATAATGCACGCGTGGAGATACGCTTAGCTGGGCATCCGTGGATGCCCTGCCTGGAGCGTTCTGGCCCCCTGGGATTTGTGTTGTGACTTTAATACTGGGCAGGCGTGGACTCAGTTATGTGCTCGGATTGGCTAAGCATGGTGCTGAACTCTTGTGACTGTGCGGGAATTACACTTGTTTTTGTGGCCTCGAGCGTCTATGTCGCTTGTACCTCTAGAATTGATACATGAATGAATGGCTCCTTGGGGGAAGGGTTTCAAGACAGATGCCACATGAGCTTGTTTATCATTCTTATCACGTAATTAGTATTTTAACATTCAATAGACAGGAGTACAATCTGCGTTCAAGTAGGTATATTCAATTACATGTTGCATCGATAAAGACAGAATTTGGAAATACTGCTTTTACTTATAATGCACCAGTTGCTGGGAATGAAATTCAGAGGTCACTCAAACTAACTGCTTTCATTTCACATACTGAGTTTATGTCTTATCTCAACCAAACAATTCAAATCGTCAGCTACTGTTATTGATTTCTGACTTTGTTCTACGTATGTCTCTATTGATTACCTTTGTCTGTCCCATGTTAATTGTATGCTGCTACCTTGGCCAGTGCTCACTTGTAAAAGAGATGTCTATCTCAATTTGATTTCTCCCTGGTTAAATAAAAAAATAATAATCTCAAACATCAATAATTCAAAATTTAGAAATGTTAGCTGATCAACTTGCTTGTGTGCTTGTCTCGCATGTTGAGCACATGTGATTTTACGCTGGTGTTCGTTCTGTGTCCTCATCCTGGTCACCCGCTTGAGCTTTGAGGGAGCTCTAGGGAGGAGTTGGTAGGAGGAGACATCCCTCTCCAAAGCTCTGAATCTCTGTGCAGTACACATTTAAACGCCAAGGGCAAGTAACTTTGTGGGCGGTTCTATGGCGATGTCGCTAGTTTGACGGTGCAAAAAATGACTCTTGCGCCTGGCGCAAATCTGGAAAGGGTTGGTCTCAAGTAGCCTAATGACCCGTAGGTGTGGTTTGGGCGTAATGTGCAATAATCCAATGAGAGCGCCAGCTTCCATCCCCTTTAAGAGCCATGAGCGCATTTGAATCTGACAAGTTGCAAAAACGCGCGCCCACATTCATTATTTATTTTATACACACACACGCGCGCGCCCAAATTCATACATTCATTTTAACTCTCACTCACAGTAAAACAATGTTTTCTCACGATCAAATACTCATCAATCCTAAAAGTTATGGGCATGTACACGATGTCTGTCAAGAAACTATGTGTTTGCTGTACGGTGTTTGCAGATGAATTGATTTAAAAGTACAACTTATTAGCGCTGTATCAGCTGTTTTTTCCTAAATAATTTCCAAAGAATGTGTGGCTAGGTAGGTTAGAGAAGCAAAGCGTATGCGCGAGGTGCACAAGCAAAATTATGCATGCGCCCTAAAATAGCATCTGAACACTGACTTTAAACCAGGTATTTCCTGTTTTGTGGCGCAAGTGGTCTCTGAAACTTCAAAATAGCACCAGGGAACGTTTGCGTCAGAACACGCCTCCTCCTTTCGCCGAACTACCCCTTGGGGCGCAAGATCATTCCCTAATTTACCGACGCGTGGCGCAGGAGGGAAAAGAACGCTTTGCGCCAGTTGCAAACTAGCAACGACACATGCGCCAGTGATTCAGTCAATTGCGCCGGATGGAAGATAGGGCCCACTGTGTCAATGTTCCATTCAGATAAATTTAAATAGTTTCATTCATACAAATGCAAATTGGCTCCTTCTGTGCAAATAATGTATCGAAACAATTACTTTTTATCTTTTTCTGCAGAAGATTGCGATGACTTTGGAGACCACAGCACACAGCGCGGCGCCACCTCAGATTGTCTGCATGTGGACGCCCCTGGCTCCTCCCACATGTCCAGTCACAGCGAGGAGCTGAGGATCCTAAGCGTCCACGGAAAAGGGGAGGGCCCACTGGCGCTGCGCGGCCATGACGCCCTCTTCACTGCGTCCAAACGGGACGCCAAGAACTCTCTGTCTGCAGACCACAGCGTAGTAAAGAGCCTGGTGCGCGGCGAGCAGCTGGTCCGCCACAAGGAGCTGACTGTGCAGGTTTGAAATCATCTTCTCATTCACCATCCAAAAGAGAGGCTTCCTCTGCTACAACTCCAACACACACCCATAGAAAGCACCCACCTTTATGATTCAATGTGTCGTTAGCGGGGATTGACAACTATTTTGTGCCAATGAAAGTTTATGTCTTGTGTGTGTTTCCTTCTTTTTTTTGTGTGTGTTTCTTCCTTTTTATTGTAGTAAATAAATGATGCCTGTCTGATGAAGAATAATCTATTTTTTTCCTTCTGTGTGGAAAGCAGCAGAACCCAGACACCGTTTTAATCAAGGAAGAAGAGGATATTGGTGGAGGCATGCCCGCTGTAGGTTAGTAAGACACATTGCACACAGGAGGTTTATTTGTTTATCAACACGGCTGATGCGAGCGCAGAATGATCGTAAAAATAAAATTTGTTTTACCGGTTGCCATGGTTATCTCCGTGTGGTTAATTCTACTAATTATGCTTGCACTTAAATGCCTGGTTCTATTTTGAAAGTGCACAATGACTAGAGCCCTGCTAAAACACAAGGACTACTTATACCGTTTTATATTAGAATGATTTACATCTTCTTCATGGCAGACAGGTGTCAGGAATGCTCAGATCAGCTCTGATTCCCAATATAACTACAGTATTGGTAAAACAGGGGATAGAAAACAACAGATGGCCTGGGTTTTGTCTTCATGACCTCCCCACATCTTTAAAAGGGGGAGACGTAGCGGTGCTACGTCTCAAATGGATACATATTGTATCCCTTTGTGCAAATAATTAACACAATTACTTTCTGTCTTTTTTCCCCTCTCCGCAGAAGACTGCGATGAGTTTGGAGACTGCAGCACACAACACGGCGCCACCTCAGATAGTCTGCATGTGGACGCTCCTGGCTTCTCCCACATGTCAGGTCACAACGGGGAGCTGCGGCTCCTGAGCTTCCACGGAAAAGGGGAGGGCCCACTGGCGGTGGATGTCCATGAAAACCTCTTCACCGTGTTCAAACCGGAGGCTCTGAGCTCGCTGGCCGCGGAACACAGCGTTGGAAAGAGCCTGGAGCGCGGCGAGCAGCTGGTCCACCGTGAGGAGCTGACTGGGCATCGGGGCGGCGGCAAGGACCGGCACGCTGTGTTGTCTGGAGAGGGTTTACCCGACGAAACCAATATGGTCATCCACAGGCGTACCCACACCGCCGAGAAGCCGTACGGGTGTGATCAATGCGTGAAGCGCTTCACAAAGAGCTCTCACCTGAAGGAACACATGAGGACTCACTCCGGGGAGAAGCCCTACAGGTGTGACCAATGCGTGAAGCGCTTCAGTACGGGCTCTCTCCTGAAGGTCCACATGAGGACTCACTCCGGGGGGAAGCCCTACAGTTGTGATCAATGCGTGAAGTGCTACAGTCGGAGCTTCCACCTGAAGGAACACATGAGGACTCACTCCGGTGAGAAGCCCTACAGGTGTGACCAATGTGTGAAGTGCTTCATTACGAGCTGCAGCCTGAAGTCACACATGAGGACTCACACTGGCGAGAAGCCGTATGGTTGTGACCAATGCATGAAGCGCTTCTCACTGAAAGGAGGCCTGACGAGCCACATGAGGACTCACTCCGGGGAGAAGCCCTACAGGTGTGACCAATGCGTGAAGCGCTACAGTTGGAGCTCCCAGCTGAAGGTCCACCATAGGACTCACTCCGGGGAGAAGCCATACAGGTGTGACCAATGCGAGAAGTGCTTCCCAGAGAAAAGCTACCTTCAGAGCCACATGAGAACTCACTCCGAGGAAAAGCCCTACAGGTGTGACCAATGCGTGAAGCGCTTCAGGCTGACCTCCGACCTGAAGAGCCACATGAGAACTCACTCCGGGGAAAAGCCCTACAGGTGTGACCAATGCGTGAAGTGCTTCAGTAAGAGCTCTATCCTGAAGATACACATGAGGACTCACACCGGCGAGAAGGTGGGTGCGACCAATGTATGAAGCGCTTCCCACTGAAAGGAGGCCTGACGAGCCACATTAGGACTCACTCCGGTGAGAAGCCCTACAGGTGTGACCAATGCGGGGGGCACTTTAGACAGAGCTCCGCCCTGATTATCCACATGAGGAGTCACTCGGGGGAGAAGCCCTACAGGTGTGACCACTGCGTGAAGTGCTTCAGTAAGAGCTACAACCTGAAGGTCCACATGAGGACTCACTCTGAGGAGAAGCCCTACAGGTGTAACCAATGTGTGAAGTGTTTCAGTCAGAGCTCCACTCTGAAGAGCCATATGAGGACTCACTCCAAGGAGAAGGCCAGCTTCAGCGACGCAAACAAAGAGCCAATGGTGTGCTTTGATTGACACCCCTATCCTGTATTTGTTGAAATGACTGCTGTCGTTTTTTTTTTTGCTTTAAAAGACGCTTCCAACTCTTCAAACATCTTCTGTTTTTATTGTAGTAAATAAATGATGCCTGTCTGATGAAGAATAATCTATTTTTTGGACACTACCGACAACCTAATATTTGATTTAAATGTAGAGCAGGATCATGGGAAGCGCGTCAGTCAGAGCCCCGCCCTGAAGGTCCACATGAGGACGCACGCCGGGGAGAAGCCCTGAAGGTGCTACATCAGCCTCAGCGACCCAAACAAAGAGTCAATGGGGTGCTTGACACAGGGCAACGGGACGCTCTGATTGACAACTCTATCCTTTATTCGTTGAAACGACTGCTGTCGGTTTTTTGTTTGCTTTATTAAAGACGCTTTCCAACTTTTCAAAGGCCTTGTTTTTATTGTTGTACATAATTGACGTCTGTGATGAAGAGTCACCTATTTTTTGGACACTTCGGACCACCAAATATTTCATTTAAATGTAGGGCAAGATACACGCGTCAGGGTTACCAAGCATATTCATAATTTATCATTCTTATCACATAATTAGACTTTTAATATTCAATAGACGGGATCTGCGTTCAAGTAGGTATCAATTACATGTTCCATTGATAAAGTCAGAATTTGGAAAGACTGCTTTACTTATAGTGCACCAGTTGCTGGGAATGAAATTCACAAATCACTCAAACTTACCGCTTTCATTTCACTTACTGAGTTTAAGTCATATCTCAACCAAACAATTCAAATTGTCTGCCCCTGTTTTTGATTTCTGACTTTGTTTTATGTCTCTATTGATTACCTTTGTCTGTCCTATGTTAATTGTGTGCTGCTACCTCGGCCAGTGCTCACTTGTAAAAATCTGAATCTGTGTCTGCAGTACACATGTTGAACCCTCTGTGTCAATGCACACACACAAACATTTTAAAAGTTTCTTTCAAGTGTAAAAATGCACTGTCTCCTTTTCTGCAAATAATGTATTGAAACAATGTCATTGTCATTGTCACTGTCATTTTTTCTCCTCTCTCTTCAGAAGACTGCGAGGACTTGGGAGACTGCAGCAACTAGCGAGACGGAACGGAACCTCCGAGTCTTTACGCCCCTGGCTCCTCCCACATGGCCAGTCACAACCAGGAGCTCGATCCTGAACTTCCACGGAAATGGGTAGGAAGGAACCGAAGGAACCAATGGTGCTGGACGGCCATGACACACTCTTCTTCGCGTCCGAACTGGAGGTCCTGAACTCGCTGTCTGCTAAACACAGCGTGGTGGAGCCTGGAGCGCCGCGAGTGGCTGGTCCGCCACAAGGAGCTAACTGCGAAGGTTGGAAATCATCTTCTCATTCACCATCCAAAAGAGAGACTTCCTCTCCTACAAATCCAGCACAAACCCATAGAAAGCATACACATTTGTGATTCAATCTGTCGTTTCTGGTGATTGAAAACTATTCTGTGCTAATGACAGAATTGTGCGGTTTTCACTGGCTACAATATTGGATCTGTCAGTTGTCAAATTTGCTGAACAAAATGTTAAACTTCAAAAAAAAAGCCTGGGTGCTTAAAGCGTGGAATAAGCTGGATACGGAGCGGGTGAAAAACTCCTTAAAAGTGTGTGTTTTTGTTTGTTTGTTTGTTTGTTTGTTTGTTTTTTACAGGTGGATTTAATGATTCTCTTCCGTGATTCAGTTCACGTCGGTCGGTCCGCCAAGAGGAGTCGCGAATCGGTTAGTTTGTTTGTTCAGTCGAGTTTCCGGTAGGTGAATCGAATCATGGAATGCACGGTTCTCAGATGCAAGAGAGTCTGGCTGCAGATATCTACCCACAGAACTTCCATATCAGCACAAAAAACATCCACCAGCACACCGAAAAATAAAAATCGGAAAATAAAATAAAACTTGGGCATTACGTAACGTGTTTACATAAATGAACGTAATAAATTACGGTATAAAATCGGATTAACGCTTCCTGTTTTGGACAGAAGACTTGACACTCGCTGTTGACTTTAAGCTGGAGCTTATGGCTCTTCTCTTTCTGTAAATAGACACACCTTATTCAGAATTCTTAATTCAGAATTCCTTCTGTGTTATACTGCAATCATCTCAATTTAATATTTGATAGGACACAAACTGATACTCGTATTGTAAAGCTGAAGGGCATTAGAGATTGAGGCTAATAATTATTTTAAATACAGGAACTATGTATGAGTGGACAGGAATAGTTAGCACAATTCCTCTATAGCTTCTCCTTTTCTGAGATATTTATATTAGGTCTAGTTATGGTACATTCTGCTGTCTTAATATCATAAGGTTCGACTGCATTCCAACATATTTATCATGTTATTTGCACTTTTGCATTCCTACATTCTTACCCTGAATCATCATTCATTTAATATCTGCCTCTTATTGTCTATAATATTGTCTTACCTTGTGCTGCTGGACCATCTTATTTGCCCATTTTTAAATATGACAAACTCAAGTCTGTGATTTAACTTAGCTCTGTGTGTAACCAAAGTGAATAAGTAAATTCATAAAAAATCGAATCATTGTAAACGTTTTAACACGTTATTCAGAAGCGTGTCATACACTCAACGGATAACCCCACACACACACACACACACACACACACACACACACACACACACACACACACACACACACACACACACACACACACACACACACACACACACACACACACACACACACACAGCAATGTCAATTAGTGTCCACCCAGGAACATGGCGTTGACTTGAAGATCCTCCTCAGCTGCTATGTTAAGGAAGACCTCCATGTCTTCCTGAAAATCAAAGGTGATTTCTGGCTTTGAAACATTAATAGAAAATGAGTGATGCATCTACAAAAGACAGAAAAAAAATGTTACAATTGATGTTGTAATTATAGAAAAAATTAAGATCAAAGACGATAAATTCTCACAGCACAGCAATCTATATAAAGGGAAATATATATATATAGAAAAACTTATATTTATTATGTGTGTGCAGCAATTATTGTCCCTTCAGAGCATTAACTTGATCTATTATGTAAGGGATAATGTATAGAACGCCGGTCATTATCGAGAAAATAAGCCCCGACAGGGCGAACAGGACACCGACGCGCAGCGGAAGTGTCTTGCTTCGCCATGAAGGGGCTTATTTTACGATAATGACCGGCAAAGTTCTATACATTATCCCGCTTATTACACGGCTACTTGCCAAAACGAAACAATTTATTTACAATGTATTTCTTACCCGCATTCATAGTGTTGATCAGCAGAGAATTAGTCCGCCCAAGACGTTGACGTCGTCGCTTAGCAACCGACAGCGCTTGGGTTGATACACATCCCGCTTATTGCGTTGACAAGTTAACGGACTACGTGCGGAGTGATACCAAAGGCAAAAAGTCCTTTTGTTTACCTTGACAGCGGTCATTATTCATCCGTTGCCAATGAATTATTTAAGCAATAGATCCCGCCAGGCTGTGGTATGTGCTCATTATACCACTGTTAAGGGGCGTTGTCCGGCCCCGACGCGCAGCGGAGGGCCGGCGACCCCCTTCACAGTGGTATAATGTGAGCACATACCACTGACTGAAGTGATCTATTGCTTTTATACAATACTGTTATGGCGAAACGAAAGTCATAGACACACTACATTTAAAAAGAAACAAAGAAAGTCAAAGTAGCCGTTTTGTTAAAGAATACAAAAAAGTAGTCCCTCCTGGCTGCCGCTATGCATCGACGGTCGCTATGCAACACACTTCAGAGTCCCTCCGAGAGAAGGCTCCGATAGAGCGGTTCGCCGGCAATTTATCCTATGGAGCAGCAGTTCACTCGCCGATTTTAGACTTCAGTGAACTGTGCATATTTCCCCGCTGGTGAATCCCCTCCTCCATGGTCAAGCTAAATCTCTGTGTGATAAAGTTTCTTACGATACTTTGTAACGGTTTCCTCTTCAAGGCGCGGAGTGATACTTTCACAAAATGATCGGGCGTCATAGCAGTTATGTATACGCTCTTTATACAACAGTTGGGAACCAATCAGATCGCTGGATTTAGGTCCCCCATTGTATAACCAAAAATAATTGACCGCCGGAAGTTGTGAAGTGCCTATGCAAGTGAACGGAACGTTGAAAAGACCGTGTAATAATGGCATATAATTACTGATAAGATATATTTCTACCTCATACTGTACTTTACATCTGTTTCTCTCTGTCATATGTTTTATGAACTGTCCGAGCCCCAGCACCCTATTGACTGGGGGACATTGAACATTTAGAATCTGAGACAGGATAGTGGGCTATAACAGTAATTCATTAACTTTTATCCGTTTTATTACATTTCTCATCTCTTTTACCCCTTTTAACTGAACTAAGTGTTATGATCTCTTAGTTATAAACAGATTGTATGAACTAAACAGGCCGATCGAATATTTAAAGATCGATTCTGTCTATTGAATGATATCACACTTCTCAGCCACCGCAGCGGAGATGAACAGCTTATAGGTGCAACTCTAGTTAAAGTGGAACGAGCTGCGTCAATTCAATTCGTGCTTATTATTTTATCACAACTTAACTCTGTTTTGGTCTACAGATGACTGTCAAAAGTCAACATCTTAAAAACGTTTACACTCGCGACACATCTACAAATCTGTAAAATCGTTTAATAAGACAGACTATAGGCTATAACGTTTACAAAAAACATCAGCGACTGAATACCCTTGACCCCTTGGTAGCAAGGCGAGCAGTTGGGAGGGTGAGCTGGATGGAGGAAGACTATCTTGAGTGAACGGGTGGGTGTCTTGATATGGAGGAGCTCAGTAAGATGCTGAGGGGCAAGATTATTGATGGCCTTGAAAGTGAGAAGCAGGATCTTGTAAATGATGCGATAATTGATGGGGAGCCAATGGAGTTGCTGCAGGACAGTTGTTGTGTGACTGATGGAGGGGTTTTTACTAATGATACGGGCTGCAGAGTTTTGTACCAGTTGTAATTTATGTATGGATTTAGCAGGTAAACCAAAGAGGAGAGAGTTGTGGTAGTCCAAACACGATGCGACCAGGGTGTGAACCAGAATTTCAACACTGTTGGGGGAGAGAGATGGGTGCAGGCGAGAGATGTTATGTAAATGGAAGTAAGCTGACCGAGTGACATTATTGATATGGGACTGAAATGATAGGGTGCTATCCAGGATGACACCCAGATTCTGACCTGGGGAGAGGGGGAAACTGATGAATTGTCAATATCAGTCATTTATTTTAAAGAGGGTTGATTTGGTGCCAATAAGGAGGATTGCGAAAGTTTGAGAAAGTTTTGGGAGATCCAGGATCTGATTTCCTGGAGGCAATCAGAGAGGGAGGTGGGAAGGAGGGTCGTGGTGGGTTTGGGTGACAAGTAGAGCTGGGAGTTATCTGCAACAATGGAACAAATATTATATTTATGGAAAGAATGGCCAAGATTGAGGAGATAGATAATGAACAGGAGGGGTCCAAGGACAGAACCTTGGGGTAAACCAGAGGAGAGGGTGGAAGAATGGGATCTAAATATTTTGAGTTGGACAAGCTGAATATGTCCAGAAAGCTATGATTTAAACCAGGGGTGTATCAGATATTCCAGGGGAGGCTAATCGGTCGATGAGGATGGTCTGGGAAGTGCTGTCAAAAGTGGCACTCAGGTCCAGGAGGATCAGGATGGTGATGAGCCAAGCATCCTCAGCCATGAGGAGGTCATTGGTTATTTTAACAAGAGCTGTTTCTGTGGAATGATGTCAGTGAAAGCTTGATTGCAACTGTTCGTAGGGACGATTGTGAGAGAGGTGATCATGAATCTGAGTGGCAACTGTTTTTCCAGAATTTTTTAAAGGAAGGGGAGGTTGGAGATTGGGCGGAGATTGTTGAAGTTGCTGGGGTCAGCACCGGGTTTCTTGAGAATAGGGGTTATTACAGCTGATTTGAGGGGTGACGGAACAGTAACAAATATGAGAGAGGAATGGATAATTGCAGATATAAGAGGGGATCAGGGATTGAATGCAACCTTTAACCAGTATTGTAGGGAGAGGATCAAGTTGGTAAGTGGATGGTTAAGATTTGCAGTCAAGGTCGGAAATTTCAGCAGCAGAGGGGAGGTTAAAGTCAGAGAATGGATGGGAGAAAACTATTTGAAAGACAGGGGAGTATAGGATGGTTGAGATCAGGGGGGGTAACTGCTGATGAATTTGGTCATTTTTGGTATTAAAAAAGGTCATAATGGAATTACAGGAGTCAGTGGAGTAAAAATTGGGAGGGAGAGTCCGGTGGGCGTAGCGTTTTGTCAACCAGGGAGAATAGTGTTCGAGATTTTCCAGTACCTAACCTGATTATTTCTGCATAATAGTTGGCTTTGCATTGGTCAGAGAATCCTTATAGCAGAGGAAATGGGTAATGAACATGTCGTTGTGGATGATAAGCTCAGCCTTCCTATAGATGCGTTCCAGTTGGCGACCTCTGGCTTTCAGTTGGTGAAGTCCAAGAGTAAACTAAGGTGCAGATTGTGTAAATGCAACAGTCCGTGATTTTAAAGGGACCATGGTATCTAGGAGATTGTGAAGGCCACTGTTGTAGTGACTGAGGAGTTCATCAGGGGTGGATGTAAAGTTGATGCTTGGAAGATTAGAAATGCCAGTGTCCAGTGCAGTTAAATCAATATTATGAGAATAGATTGTACGGGGCAGTTTAGTTTGAATAGTGTCACCTTCACATTAAATGAGATTAACATATGATTGGAGATGGGAACATCAGATGCAGAATAATTAAAAGCAGTGTTGGGAAAGATCACTTTCTATGTGAACTAGTTCAAAGTTGAAATAGAATGAAATAGTTCAGTTCAACGTCCATAATTCAAAGTAAGTTCACAGCAACTAAGTTCACAGTTCCAAAAGATGAACTAGTTCATAGTTCTTTTTTTCAATATGTTGCTGTGAGCTATTTTTTTCCGGTATTTTGAACATTGAGCCCCCTTTGTGGTTTGTCTAGGATGAAATAGAGTAGTTGAATCAAGTATCATAGCGAAATACAGTTTCTATGGTGTTTTATTGCACATTTAGCGCATTTTGTAACACCCATTGATTTCTGTTGGAAGACTCATTGCTCGTTGAGGACAAGGAATCCAACTGATCTCTACAGTTGGACCTTGATGCTGTGACAACGGACAAGTCTTCTTCCTCTGTCCTTTTTCCCTGCCTCTTTTCAGTATGTTCAGTGTTGTTAAATCATTTCTCATTTTTTTGTTTATTTACTATTAGTTACTGTTCTTACTGTGTTCTTGTTAGTGTGATGTTTGAATAAACCTGCCTGTTGCAATGTTGGTGTAATGTTTGTATAATTACTGTTTCAATGTGACCTATACCATATTTCTCATTTAACAAACATGTGTAGCTTTTAATGTGTTGCAGGGCAAAGAAATTAAATTCAATGGCTTAAAGCAAACCCATCTGTAAAGATCAGTTAATGCATATAAATGCATTCACAGGACCATTCATACAGGAGCAAGCAAGAACGTTTCTTTATTCTGTCCTTGGGAAACGAAAAAAAGGACAATCCGTTTCCACTGTTGGAGCAGTTTATCATTGCACATTTACGAGGCTTTTTTTTTTTTTAAACTATCTTTATTTTCAAAAAATAGACGAAATGATATTGAGCGGGACATTGACTGTATTATTTAAGGTTGTCATACCGTACCACCATGTATATAACACATTGAACATTGAACACAAGAAATGGAAGAAATTCAATTTATACCCATATACTTTCGCCATACATAACTATAAAAAAAATAAAAGTGCCTGCAGGAAAATATAATTACAGTACGCAAAAATTAACTTTGACGGAAAGTCCTCCGATTGCGCTTCAGCTTCAGATGCCATCAAGAGGGGTCTCTGGTCGAAATCAGTCGCAAGTCCGTCCCTGACCAATCAGCATTCATTAGCAGATTGCTAGCGTGTACGGCCAACAACGGCCCAAACTGTAAGAAATCGAAAGGACATAAGTACTCATTGATTTGACTTTTGAACTATAATCTATATTGAACTTGCGGAATCTACAATAAAATTTGCGATATTTCAACGACAAGCAGGTGAAAGAGATATATTTAGCCGTCTAGCCCATAGACTCCCATTCAATCTGGACTCGCCCGCGATCAGCCCCAGTGGATGTCTGATGGAACTACAACCAAGATCGGTACAATGGGGCGTATAGGAAGTGCCTAGGCTCTTCGTAGACGGGCTCTGATCTGGATTCTGGTCACCCTAATGTAGCTAACAATAAACAACGACTAGCAAATTTCATGACACGATCACAAAGACGAACAGGAACGCTATAAATGCTCCGAACTGGAAATTACGTCAAAAGTGCATCTCGGAAGGCTGGCGTCCGAGGATGAACGAACACACCATTATTACAAGTGACTCAAATTACGGGTAGACTGGCACAGAGACAGGCGAGACGTTCCAGCTCTCGTGATAGATTATTGCGAGACCTCCGCCGTGACCGGTGCTGCGGGGTTGAGAGATGTAAACAACCCCGGGGGGTTGATCGTTCAGCTGGGAAAAGTTGTTTGGTATTTGCTATGTATCTGTCAAACTTAAAAAGTCACATTTACGGTCAATGATGAGATCCTGGAGGAGATGACTTTTGGCCGAGAGTGAGCGGATGTTGAATAATCCGAAATTGAAATCAGCATGGTCGCTCTTGGGGGAGGCAGCGCTAACTTTAGCCGACCTGGCTAGGTTGGCTAGTACACCATGGTCCACCCTTCTACTGGATATTCTCGGTGGCGGCGAGATTAAGACCAGAAGGAGTTGATTGTAGTGGAGTCATCTGTACTGAAGCTCCGTCGGGACCCACGGTGAAGATATCTCCGACAAGGTAAAAGAGCGTAGTCCATATGAGTGTAGCCAATTTGTTGATCCGCATTCTGGCTCACAGCACATGGCTGAGTAGAAAGGTAGGTGTAGCCCCCGGTATGGCCGATCAAACGGTATCAAACAGGTAAGCAGCTAGAGACTCATACAGAGCTGATCAGATAGTATAACGTCATATCAACATCAATGTATCAGCAGGGCAATAGACAGTAAAGGAATGACCGTCCCACAAGTCAAGTTTAGCTAAAAATGTGTTAAAAAGCCGGAGAGCAGCGGCAGCAAGTCGCGCTAGCGTTCACTCAGCCGGCCAATCCATACCACTTCTTCAGGTAGGGGTACGGGGGTCCTGCTGTAATGAATGTAATGTATTCCTCATCATCGACATCAGGCCTAAAGCACCAGGCGGTTGGAAATTCCCCTTATCTTACACCACCTGTATATCTTAGGCAGTATCGATTCTAGACTGACTGCTAGGTTCTACCTGTGCTAAAAAGCCTGAGTCTCTTTTGCAAAACATCACCAGAGCCCCGGTGAAACACAAGTCAAACTTGAAAGTTGCATTTCGAAGATGGAAAATGTCAAGAGCCCAGAAGGGTTTCAAGACACATGCCACATGAGCTGCTTTATCATTCTCATCACATAATTAGTATTTTAATATGCAATAGATGGGAGTATAATCTGCCTTCAAGTAGATGTATTCAATAACTTGTTCCATCGATAAAGACGATAAGATGCTTTTACTTATAATGCACCAGTTGCTGGGAATGAAATTCAGAGATCACTCAAACTTAGTGCTTTCATTTCTCTTACTGAGTTTAAAGGTCCAATGGCATGCTACTATAAGGATGTTTTAATATAGATATTAGTGGACCCCTAACACAGTATCTGAAGACGTTCCCGAAATTCAGCCGTGGTGAAGAATTAGAGCCACTTAGAGCCAGTCACACATTGAGCTTTTCCCAAACGATCCGTTTCGGTGTCTCTAGCTTTAATTCAAATGAGGAGGGGAGAGGCGGGTCAAGGAGGTTGGTGGGGGTGTGGCCCTGAGCAGCTTGCGGCCACGGTACCATGGGCTCTGTTTACAGTGGATGTAGCGCAATGGCGAAGCGCCCACAACCTTTGGTCGTTGTCTGTAAACGTTCTAGAACACTCCGGGTGCTCCGGGGGGAGTCCTGGAGCTCTATATCTAAATTTGACCATATTATACATAGATATCTATATCGTATAATATATATTATCACAGCCAAAAGCTGTGTGCGCCTCCAGACGATATTATGGATCTCAAACGACTGCGTCGGGTTCTCCAACGTCTCTGGTTCTTCAACAACAAATCGATAAAATCGATTACTAAAAGAGTTGGCAACGAATTTGGTCATTGCTTCGTTGATTTGCGCGATTAATACGTCCTTCGTAGTCGTGGCACTGTTTACAGCCAGCCGCCGACAGGTTATGCTGTTATGCTGTTTACATGTGGTCGATAGGGTTTACATGTGGTCCATAGTGTTTAAATACGGTCGATAGTGTTTGCATGTGCACTGTGGTCGATAGTGTTTAAATGTGATCGTTAGTGTTTAATTATGGTCGATAGTGTTTAAATGTTCCTTTCCCTCTCTCCACCTCATCCCTCACTCTCCACCTCAAGCTGGTGTGTGGTGAGCGTTCTGGCGCCGATTGGCTGCCGTGCATCACCCAAATGGGTGCTACATACTGGTGGTGGTTAGTGAGGTCCCCCCCCCTTCACTGTAGGCGTCTTTGAGTGTCTAGAAAAGCGCTAAATAAATTCAATGAATTATTATTATTATTATTATCCATTTGGATGGTATGCTGGTACAAACGACCAGCTTCAGCGAGAACGTGATTATTTCCCTTGCTCCAGCCTTCCAGTTTGCCATTTGTGTTTCTGTCGAGCCACGAGGGGGAGTAGTCGCAGCCTGGACGGTGTAGAAAGTCCCGTCAGTTAAAAATATAATTCCAGTTTTTAAATCCACTTTAAAATCGGCAGGATATAGAGCTAGTTAATTAAAAAAAAGTAGCAAACAGTGTCAAATGTGATGTGTTCAGGTCGGCTCAGTAATATGATTGGTGTGTTCAAATGCAACACAAAAAAAAAGAAATTTGAGATTTGGCGAAAACTTGTTTTCCCAGCAATATAACATAGATAGTAAAGATAGAATTATGACCTGTTTAACGACCTATCTTGAGCTATGATAATCTTATCAGCAATTGAAGCATTAATACAAGCATTAATTTAAGCATTAATTTTATTTCAACAAAATAATAGAAAAGTATCAATAGTGGTATCAATAAAGACTTGGATCGTGTCTGAAATGATATCAATATTTACACTTCAGTCTGCACTGTGAATTGTAAATGTAATGTTCAGTTTTTGAATAAAGATGCGGCAATTACAAGTTTCTTTTTTTATCCGATTCATCGATTTATCGACCTATTTAATCGATTATTAAAATAATCGTTAGTTGCAGCCCTACATTCAAATAGTTTTGTACAGTGTACAAATGTCTCCCGATGTGCTTTTAATGTATCGAAACAATTACTTTTTATTAGAGATAGACCGATATGTTTTTTTCAGTAGTCAAGGGGGCCGATAACCGATATTTGGAGCCAATATTAATTTACAGAAAAAGGGAAATATTGGCGTAAAAATTTTGAAGAGTACAAACTCCAACACTTAACTTCATTTATATGCCTTTAAGCATATGTTTAATAAACACAACAGCTTATCAGATTTGCAACATAACAATTTAATCAGTAAATGTCTCCCTAACATTTTCCTGAACTGAAATGTTAATCTTTTACTTATCTTTCTTTTAAGTTCAAACAAAAACAAAGAGTGCAGGGTGTTCTTATGAAGTTAACTGAAAATTTAAATCAATAAATAGTTCCCTAGTTAAACAGCCATTATTGCCAGACAGTTTTCTCTCAGACAGACGGTGCTTTGCTGTCAGTTTCTCATGTGGCGCGCACGCACGCACGCACACTATTCTCTAGCCATCCCCTCATCGTGCTTCCCTGTAATAAAAAAATAACTGAATTTCAATCTCTCTCTCACACACACACACACACTTTTATCGCTGACTATTTCCCTATCAATATTATCAGCAACCTTGTTTCAAGTGATTAAACCGTTTAAAAACACTAAATAGCCTACAGCAAGTTCACTTTAATAATCAGTGTTTATCATAGGAACAGACAGCTGCTGCTAACGTATCGGGCCTCACAGTAACGTTGTGAGTTGTTGAGTTTCGCTACAGTCTGCTGAGCGTCTAGAGCCAGAGAAGGAGAACACGGACCGCTGGGCTAACGTTGCGCTAAAAGCTAATCAGCCTTCACCTTAAAGCCTAAGGGCTCGAGGGGCTCCGGGGTTACGCAGTTGGATAGCGCATTACGCAGTTGTAGAAGTATAACCACCGCTTAACGTGCTTCCCTGCAAATAAACCGGACTGAATTGAGTTTATTAGGTTTTTACTCTCTCCCTCACACACAGACTTCTACTATCACAGACTATTTCCATATCGATATTATCAGCAACCTTGTTTTGAGTGATTAAAGGACTGCGAGCGAGCAGAGCTGCCGCTTATGTTTCGGTAACGTTAATGGGCTCACAGTAATGTTACTAGTAGTTGTGAGTTGTAGAGGGCTGGGATGTTTATTACAATTTCCCAAGAGTCTGCTGCCTTAACTTACCTTGAAACCAAACCAGACAAAACCTTTTCTCCTCTCCGCCGTGTGTGTGAGCACTGTGCACATGCACAGCTTTCACGGCTGATTGGGTGTTACCCGTCGTGGCTCTGCGTGTAACCAGAGCGTGTAACCAATCAGATGGTGCTGTGGGTGGGACAATGCTGGAGACGGCGTAGTGACAGCAGACGGAGAGGCGCGGCTGCATCAGAGCCAAGATAACTCGTTTTAAATTGATCTCTTATCGGCCGTCAGATAAAAAAAAAAGGTTGATGCCGATATGCGTCAAAATGCCGAATATCGGCGCCGATAATAGGTCCGGCTGATAATCAGTCGATCCCTACTTTTTATCATAATTTTTTTCCCTCTCTGCAGAAGACTGCGATGACTTTGGAGACCGCAGCACACAGCGCGGCGCCAACTCAGGTAGTATGAATGTGGACGCCCCTGACTCCTCCCACATGTCCAGTCACAGCGAGGAGCTGAGGATCCTGAGCGTCCACGGAAAAGGGGAGGGCCCACTGGCGCTGCACGGCCATGACGCCCTCTTCACTGCGTCCAAACAGGAGGCTCTGAGCTCGCTGTCCACGGAACACAGCGTGGCCAAGAGCCTGGAGCGCGGCGAACGGCTGGTCCGCCGCGAGGAGCTGACTGGGCAGGTTGGAAATCATCTTCTCATTCACAATCAAAAAGAGAGGCTTCCTCTGCTACAACTCCAGCACACACCCATAGAAAGCACCCACCTTTATGATTCAATGTGTCGTTAGCGGGGATTGACATATATTCTGTGATATTGAAAGTAGGGATGTCCGATATTGGCTTTTTTGCCGATATCCGATATGCGATATTGTCCAACTCTAAATTTTCGATTCTGATATCAGCCGATACGGATGTCGATATTTGGGTTATTTTTCCTCAAACCTAATTTAGGTAACATTACATATCTCCTGTTGTGGAATTAACACAACATGCTTAATGTTATTGTGATGCCCCACTGGATGCATTCTTGAATGCAACAAGGCTTTCCAAATGTTAACTTTGTCTGTGCAAAAAAAGAAAAATACTTCAACTTAATTTAAGGGAAAAGTGCCATGTTTATTTTTATTTTTTTAATGGTCTCAGACAACAGTTTGGATTACACTCTCCTTGAGATAATCTTGACAATGCCCACAACAAATAGGGCAAACTTGACTTCACCAATGATAAAACATTGTACCTGAACAACTATGTGCAACATAGCAGTATGTTTCTTTAACTAAAACTCAATAACCTTAATTGAATAAATGCACAAATATGAGTCAATTACAATGTGCACTGTACTGCACAATTTTGAAAACATTTATTTGAGCTATAAAAAAAATAAATAAAAAATAAAATAAAAAAATAATCGGTTTTAAGGCAAAAAAAATCCGATACCGATATTGACAGATATTACATTTTTATGCTAATATCGGGCCGATAATATCGGACATCTCTAATTGAAAGAATATGTCTTCTGTGCGTTTCCTTCTTTATGTGGAAAGCAGCAGACCCCAGACACCATTTTAATCAAGGAGGAAGAGGATATTGGAGGAGGCATGCCCGCTGTAGGTTAGTAATACACATTGCATGCAAGAAAGCAAGAAAACGACCTGGACCAACTGAGAATGTACTCGATTCTACCTGCGCTAAAAAGCCTGGTCCTCTTTTGAAAGCGCACCATGACCAGAGCCCTATTGAAACACAAGGACTTCTTATACAGTTTATAGTAGAATTATATACTTCCTCTTCATGGCAGACTCAGGAATCTGCCATGAAGTGTCAGGAATGCTCAGAACAGCAGATTCCCAATATAACTACAGTATTGGTAAAAGAGTGATCGGAAACAACAGATAGCCTGGGTTGTGTCTTTATGACCTCCCCACATCTTTAAAAGGGGGAGACGTAGCGGTGCTACGTCTCAAAGGGACACCTAGGCTGAATCCTAAGTCATTGCTCATTGCGCAACCCTACCCCTCTTTGCTCAACGCTAACCCTAACCCTAACTTTTAAGCCAACCCACTACCCCTACCCTTCTTCCGCTACCAAATGGGACAACCCTACCCTGTGACGTCATCGGTAGTCCCTACCCTGTGACGTCATCATTAGTCAACTCGAAATGCTTGACCCCCAACCTCCCCGTGACCCCCTAGCAGATAACCAGACACCTAGTAATGCCACAAGGGACAGACTGGCTGCCATTGGCTCGGGAAATGAGCAAGCCCCATTGTAAAGATGTTTAACCTGAAATGGAATTTATATGATGTATTTTGTAATTGGTTGATTTTTTTTTTAATACTACAATCTGTCCCTCGTAATATACCATTTATTATGAATGTCACTTAGCTACATGTTAGAGGTGGTATTAGGTAAGAATCGGTTAAGAACAAGAACACCTTAAAGAAGAAACACTTTATTTGCATAAAGAGATAAGTGTAAAAACTTACGATTCCATGGCCCCTATAACGTATACATATTTGAAAGTAGGCAATGTCTCTTTTATAGAAGGCTTACTTTAATCAATAGAAAATGAATGCGTTAACGTTAAATGAACATTAACTGTATCTCTCCGATTGATTAATATCTCATCAAATCGCACCGGATCGTTGGAACATTGAATCGAAACGCATCAAATCGTTCCATGTTAAAATGTATCGTCCCTGAATCGTATCGTAGCACATGTATCGGATCATCCTATAAAGGCGAGATGCACAGCCCTAATAAATATCATACAAACAAGAACCAGTGATATAATGGAACTAATATTGCACATTACGAAAGGCATCAACCATCGCATTTATCAATAACTTGGTCGGTCTTAAACCATCAATGGATGGTTCATCTTTCTATCTTCCTGGGGGTTTTAGGGCTACCAAAGCAGAAGAGGTGCTTGAGGTGATGGAGGGATGGGCTCTTGGGATGGCAGCGGCCTCACTGATCTCCTGAAAGAAAACATAACAAATAACAAATAAGAAGGAATTATAATTGGGTTAGATGCACATCTATACCCTCTGTGTCAATGTTACATACAGATACATTCAAATTGTTTCGTTCAGTGTAAAAATGCACAAATGTCTCCTGTTGTGCAAATAATGTATTGAAACAATTACTTTTTATCTTTTCCCCTCTCTGCAGAAGACTGCAATGACTTTGGAGACCGCAGCACACAGCGCGGCGCCACCTCAGATAGTCTGCATGTGGACGCCCCTGGCTCCTCCCACATGTCCAGTCACAGCGAGGAGCTGAGGATCCTGAGCGTCTATGGAAAAGGGGAGGGCCCACTGGCGTTGCACGGCCATGACGCCCTCTTCACTGCGTCCGAACCAGAGGCTCTGAGTTCGCTGTCCACGGAACACAGCGTGGTCAAGAGCCTGGAGCGCGGCGAACGGCTGGTCCGCCGCGAGGAGCTGACTGGGCAGGTTCGAAGTCATCTTCTCATTCACAATCAAAAAGAGAGGCTTCCTCTGCTACAACTCTAGCACTTACCCATAGAAAGCACAGACCTTTATTATTCAATGTGTCGTTAGCGGGGATTGACATATATTCCGTGTAGTGGTGGGCATAGATTAATTTTTTTCATCTGAATTAATCTAGATTAAAATGGCAAACGGCAAAAAATCATTTTGTTTACCTTGACAACTGTCAATTATACTTGGCAACGGTGAATTATCAACTATAATTCACCGCCGGAAGTTGTGAAGTGCCCATGCAAGTGAACGGAGCATAAACACAATTTTTTGACAGCTGAACGTTGGGAAGGCCCATGCAAGTGAATGGAGCAGTCTACAGCATTGAGAAGAGCCGTGTAATAATCCAGGATAATGTAAAGTTTAGAAGTTAAATATTTGAAAGTTGTAGAATAAATTAATATAATTTATATTGGAGTTAATTTGCTAGAAATGTACTTACAATGTTTAGTCAGTTAATCATTTGCATATTTATGTTACACAATTATTGCTTACATATTTAACAGTCAGGATATTCTGTTGAATCTGCCTCTCTGATTCCCTCATGTTTACCTCAGTCTAAATTCTAGCTTCTGATTGGTTAGTTCAGTCACGTGATGGGTCTGAAAAAGGAAGTGTTTAAAAATAGATTAACGGCGATATCTTTTTTATCGCGCGATAAAAGTTTCGTGTTAACGCAGCCGTAAACGACGATAACGGCCCACCACTAATTCTGTGCTAATGAAAGAATATGTCTCGTGTGTGTTTCCTTCTTTATGTGGAACGCAGCAGACCCCAGACACCATTTCAATCAAGGAAGAAGTGGATATTGATGGAGGCATGCCCGCTGTAGGTTAGTAAAACACATTGCATGCAAGAAAGCGACCTGGATCAACTGAGAATGTACTCGATTCTACCTGCGCTAAAAAGCCTGGTCCTCTTTTGAAAGCGCACCATGACCAGAGCCCTGCTAAAACACAAGGACTACAGTTTATAGTAGAATTATATACTTCTACTTCATGGCAGACGGATGTCAGGAATGCTCAGAACAGCAGATTCCCAATATAACTACAGTATTGGTAAAACAGGTGATAGGAAACAACAGATAGCCTGGGTTGTGTCTTTATGAACTCCCCACATCTTTAAAAGGGGGAGACGTAGCGGTGCTACGTCTCAAAGGGTCACCTAGGCTGAATCCGAAGTCATTGCTCAACGCTAACCCTAACCCTAACTTTTAAGCCAACCCACTACCCCTACCCTTTTTCCGCTACCAAATGGGACAACCCTACCCTGTGACGTCATCGGTAGTCCCTACCCTGTGACGTCATCATTAGTCAACTCGAAATGCTTGACCCCCAACCTCCCCGTGACCCCCTAGCAGATAACCAGACACCTAGTCATGCCACAAGGGTCAGACTGGCTGCCATTGGCTCGGGAAATGAGCAAGCCCCATTGTAAAGATGTTTAACCTGAAATGGAATTTATATGATGTATTTTGTAATTGGTTGATTTTTTTTTTAATGCTACAATCTGTCCCTCGTAATATACCATTTATTATGAATGTCACTTAGCTACATGTTAAAGGTGGTATTAGGTAAGAATCGGTTAAGAACAAGAACACCTTAAAGAAGAAACACTTTATTTGCATAAAGAGATAAGTGTAAAAACTTACGATTCCATGGCCCCTATAACGTATACATATTTGAAAGTAGGCAATGTCTCTTTTATAGAAGGCTTATTTTAATCAATAGAAAATGAATGCGTTAACGTTAAATGAACATTAACTGTATCTCTCCGATTGATTCATATCTCATCAAATCGCACCGGATCGTTGGAACATTGAATCGAAACGCATCAAATCGTTCCATGTTAAAATGTATCGTCCCTGAATCGTATCGTAGCATATGTATCTAGATACGTATCGGATCGTCCTATAAAGGAGAGATGCACACCCCTAATAAATATCATACAAACAAGAACCAGTGATATAATGGAACTAATATTGCACATTACGAAAGGCATCAACCATCACATTTATCAATAACTTGGTCGGTCTTAAACCATCAATGGATGGTTCATCTTTCTATCTTCCTGGGGGTTTTAGGGCTACCAAAGCAGAAGAGGTGCTTGAGGTGATGGAGGGATGGGCTCTTGGGATGGCAGCGGCCTCACTGATCTCCTGAAAGAAAACATAACAAATAACAAATAAGAAGGAATTATAACTGGGTTATATGCACATCTATACCCTCTGTGTCAATGTTACATACAGATACATTCAAATTGTTTTGTTCAGTGTAAAAATGCACAAATGTCTCCTGTTGTGCAAATAATGTATTGAAACAATTACTTTTTATCTTCTTCCCTCTCTGCAGAAGACTGCAATGACTTTGGAGACCGCAGCACACAGCGCGGCGCCCCCTCAGATAGTCTGCATGTGGACGCCCCTGGCTCCTCCCACATGTCCAGTCACAGCGAGGAGCTGAGGATCCTGAGCGTCTATGGAAAAGGGGAGGGCCCACTGGCGTTGCACGGCCATGACGCCCTCTTCACTGCGTCCGAACCAGAGGCTCTGAGCTCGCTGTCCACGGAACACAGCGTGGTCAAGAGCTTGGAGCGCGGCGAACGGCTGGTCCGCCGCGAGGAGCTGACTGGGCAGGTTGGAAATCATCTTCTCATTCAACATCCATAAGAGAGGCTTCCTCTGCTATAACTCTAGCACTAACCCATAGAAAGCACAGACCTTTATTATTCAATGTGTCGTTAGCGGGGATTGACATATATTCCGTGTAGTGGTGGGCATAGATTATTTTTTTTCATCTGAATTAATCTAGATTAAAATGGCAAACGGCAAAAAATCCTTTTGTTTACCTTGACTACTGTCAATTATACTTGGCAACGGTGAATTATCAAATATAATTCACCGCCGGAAGTTGTGAAGTGCCCATGCAAGTGAACGGAGCGTAAACAAAAATTTTGGCAGCTGAACGTTGGGAAGGCCCATGCAAGTGAATGGAGCAGTCTACAGCATTGAGAAGAGCCGTGTAATAATCCATGATGATGTAAAGTTTAGAAGTTAAATATTTGAAAGTTGTAGAATAAATTAATAAAATGTATATTGGAGTTAATTTGCTAGAAATGTACTTACAATGTTTAGTCAGTTAATCATTTACATATTTATGTTACACAATTATTACTTGCATATTTACATATTTAACACAGTCAGGATATTCTGTTGAATCTGCCTCTCTGATTCCCTCACGTTTACCTCAGTCTAAATTCTAGCTTCTGATTGGTTAGTTCAGTCACGTGATGGGTCTGAACAAGGAAGTGTTTAAAAATAGATTAACGGCGACATCTTTTTTATCGCGCGATAAAAGTTTCGCGTTAACGCAGCCGTAAACGACGATAACGGCCCACCACTAATTCTGTGCTAATGAAAGAATATGTCTTGTGTGTGTTTCCTTCTTTATGTGGAACGCAGCAGACCCCAGACACCATTTCAATCAAGGAAGAAGTGGATATTGATGGAGGCATGCCCGCTGTAGGTTAGTAATACACATTGCATGCAAGAAAGCAACCTGGATCAACTGAGAATGTACTCGATTCTACCTGCGCTAAAAAGCCTGGTCCTCTTTTGAAAGCGCACCATGACCAGAGCCCTGCTAAAACACAAGGACTACAGTTTATAGTAGAATTATATACTTCTACTTCATGGCAGACGGATGTCAGGAATGCTCAGAACAGCAGATTCCCAATATAACTACAGTATTGGTAAAACAGGTGATAGGAAACAACAGATAGCCTGGGTTGTGTCTTTATGACCTCCCCACATCTTTAAAAGGGGGAGACGTAGCGGTGCTACGTCTCAAAGGGACACCTAGGCTGAATCCGAAGTCATTGCTCATTGCTCAACCCTACCCCTCTTTGCTCAACGCTAACCCTAACCCTAACTTTTAAGCCAACCCACTACCCCTACCCTTCTTGTTGTTATGTTAAAGGTGGTATTAGGTAAGAATCGGTTAAGAACAAGAACACTTTAAAGAAGAAACATTTTATTTGCATAAAGAAATAAGTATAAAAACTTACGATTCCATGGCCCTATAACGTATATATATTTGAAAGTAGGCAATGTCTCTTTTATAGAAGGCTTATTTTAATCAATAGAAAATGAATGCGTAAACGTTAAATGAACATTAACTGTATCTCTCCGATTGATTCATATCTCATCAAATCGCACCGGATCGTTGGAACATTGAATCGAAACGCATCGAATCGTTCCATGTTAAAATGTATCGTCCCTGAATCGTATCGTAGCATATGTATCTAGATACGTATCGGATCGTCCTATAAAGGAGAGATGCACACCCCTAATAAATATCATACAAACAAGAACCAGTGACATAATGGAACTAATATTGCACATTACGAAAGGCATCAACCATCGCATTTATCAATAACTTGGTCGGTCTTGAACCATCAATGGATGGTTCATCTTTCTATCTTCCTGGGGGTTTTAGGGCTACCAAAGCAGAAGAGGTGCTTGAGGTGATGGAGGGATGGGCTCTTGGGATGGCAGCGGCCTCACTGATCTCCTGAAAGAAAACATAACAAATAACAAATAAGAAGGAATTATAACTGGGTTAGATGCACATCTATACCCTCTGTGTCAATGTTACATACAGATACATTCAAATTGTTTTGTTCAGTGTAAAAATGCACAAATGTCTCCTGTTGTGCAAATAATGTATTGAAACAATTACTTTTTATCTTTTCCCCTCTCTGCAGAAGACTGCAATGACTTTGGAGACCGCAGCACACAGCGCGGCGCCACCTCAGATAGTCTGCATGTGGACGCCCCTGGCTCCTCCCACATGTCCAGTCACAGCGAGGAGCTGAGGATCCTGAGCGTCTATGGAAAAGGGGAGGGCCCACTGGCGCTGCACGGCCATGACGCCCTCTTCACTGCGTCCGAACCAGAGGCTCTGAGCTCGCTGTCCACGGAACACAGCGTGGTCAAGAGCCTGGAGCGCGGCGAACGGCTGGTCCGCCGCGAGGAGCTGACTGGGCAGGTTGGAAATCATCTTCTCATTCACAATCAAAAAGAGAGGCTTCCTCTGCTACAACTCTAGCACTTACCCATAGAAAGCACAGACCTTCATTATTCAATGTGTCGTTAGCGGGGATTGACATATATTCCGTGTAGTGGTGGGCATAGATTAATTTTTTTCATCTGAATTAATCTAGATTAAAATGGCAAACGGCAAAAAATCCTTTTGTTTACCTTGACAACTGTCAATTATACTTGGCAACGGTGAATTATCAACTATAATTCACCGCCGGAAGTTGTGAAGTGCCCATGCAAGTGAACGGAGCATAAACACAATTTTTTGACAGCTGAACGTTGGGAAGGCCCATGCAAGTGAATGGAGCAGTCTACATCATTGAGAAGAGCCGTGTAATAATCCAGGATAATGTAAAGTTTAGAAGTTAAATATTTGAAAGTTGTAGAATAAATTAATATAATTTATATTGGAGTTAATTTGCTAGAAATGTACTTACAATGTTTAGTCAGTTAATCATTTGCATATTTATGTTACACAATTATTGCTTACATATTTAACAGTCAGGATATTCTGTTGAATCTGCCTCTCTGATTCCCTCATGTTTACCTCAGTCTAAATTCTAGCTTCTGATTGGTTAGTTCAGTCACGTGATGGGTCTGAACAAGGAAGTGTTTAAAAATAGATTAACGGCGATATCTTTTTTATCGCGCGATAAAAGTTTCGTGTTAACGCAGCCGTAAACGACGATAACGGCCCACCACTAATTCTGTGCTAATGAAAGAATATGTCTTCTGTGTGTTTCCTTCTTTATGTGGAACGCAGCAGACCCCAGACACCATTTCAATCAAGGAAGAAGTGGATATTGATGGAGACATGCACGCTGGAGGTTAGTAATACACATTGCATGCAAGAAAGCGACCTGGATCAACTGAGAATGTACTCGATTCTACCTGCGCTAAAAAGCCTGGTCCTCTTTTGAAAGCGCACCATGACCAGAGCCCTGCTAAAACACAAGGACTACAGTTTATAGTAGAATTATATACCTCTACTTCATGGCAGACAGATGTCAGGAATGCTCAGAACAGCAGATTCCCAATATAACTACAGTATTGGTAAAACAGGTGATAGGAAACAACAGATAGCCTGGGTTGTGTCTTTATGAACTCCCCACATCTTTAAAAGGGGGAGACGTAGCGGTGCTACGTCTCAAAGGGACACCTAGGCTGAATCCTAAGTCATTGCTCATTGCTCAACCCTACCCCTCTTTGCTCAACGCTAACCCTAACCCTAACTTTTAAGCCAACCCACTACCCCTACCCTTCTTCCGCTACATATCTACCTAGATATGTATCGGATCGTCCTATAAAGGCGAGATGAACACCCCTAATAAATATCATACAAACAAGAACCAGTGATATAATGGAACTAATATTGCACATTACAAAAAAGCATCAACCATCACATTTATCAATAACTTGGTCGGTCTTGAACCATCAATGGATGGTTCATCTTTCTATCTTCCTGGGGGTTTTAGGGCTACCAAAGCAGAAGAGGTGCTTGAGGTGATGGAGGGATGGGCTCTTGGGATGGCAGCGGCCTCACTGATCTCCTGAAAGAAAACATAACAAATAAGAAGGAATTATAACTGGGTTATATGGCCACATGTTATGTACAATATATAATGATAAATAGATATTTTTACCAAAATAAATGAAAAAATACACTGGTTTATTGAAAGAAACAAGATCATTTTGATCCACCATTCTCCAGGCTAATAAGCATTTTTCAAACAAATTATTGCATTACTTGGCAGGGGATTAAAGCGTATCTTCAATCTGGAGTCCTTAGAACATGGAACATATGGATATCATACGACATGAGCCCGGCAGCTCCCCGACCGCCGGCCGCACGGCCGGGCCGCCCAACACCAGTCCACGGCCGGGCTGCGGAGCCCACGGCCGGGCTGCAGAGACCCAATAATCACGCCGGAGCCCCTGGCCTGATTATTGACATAGATAACACTCACATTTGTGGTTTTCAATCCTGTCGCATCTTTTCGCCCGCCATCTTTCCTAGGATTTTTCTTGTTTTTTGTGGGAGCAAGTCACAACTTGAGCATTCTCAGTTTCTTTCAGTGTGCCAATCGAAAATCAAAATTTTGAGGGGATGGTAGCCCTCCCCCTTACCCCTTACGCTACCTTTTAAATGGGTTTCGGACATGCGAAGGGTAGGGCTGAGATTTTCCTATGAGCAATGAAATCGGACAAGCCCATACTGTGTCCCTTTTTGCAATTATTGAATTAACACAATTACTTTTTGTCTTTTTTCTCACTGCAGAAGACTGCGATGACTTTGGAGACTGCAGCACACAACACAGCTCCACCTTGGATAGTCTGCATGTGGAAGCTCCTGGCTCCTCCCACTTGTCAAGTCACAACGGGGAGCTGCGAATCCTGAGGGTCTATGGAAAAGGGGAGGGCCCACTGGCGGTGGATGGCCATGACAACCCCTTCACCGTGTTCAAGCCGGAGGTGCTGAGCTCGCTGTCTGCGGAACACAGCATGGCAAAGAACCTGCAGCGCGGCGAGCAGCTGGTCCACCGTGAGGAGCTGACTGGGCATCGGGGCGACGGCAAGGACCAGCCCGGTGTGTTGTCTTGCGAGGATTTCCCCAACAATACCAATATGATCAACCACATGCGTACCCACACCGGCGAGAAGCCGTACGGGTGCGACCAATGCAAGAAGCGCTTCAAACTGAAAGGCAGCCTGAAGAGCCACATGAGGACTCACTCCGGGGAGAAGCTCTACAGTTGTGACCAATGCGTGAAGTGCTTCAGTAAGAGCTCTCTCCTGAAGAGCCACATGAGGACTCACTCCGGGGAGAAGCCCTACAGGTGTGATCAATGCTTGAAGTGCTTCCAAAGTAAAGGCAACCTGAAGAGCCATATGAGGACTCACTCCGGGGAGAAGCCCTTCAGGTGTAACCAATGCGAGAAGCGCTTCAGTGGGAGCTACACCCTGAAGATCCACATGAGGACTCACTCCGGGGAGAAGCCCTACAGGTGTGACCAATGCGAAAAGTGCTTCAGTCAGAGCTTCGAACTGAAGATGCACATAAGGAATCACACCGGCGAGAAGCCGTATGGCTGCGACCAGTGCATGAAGCGCTTCCAACTGAAAGGAAGCCTCAAGCTCCACATTAGGACTCACTCCGGGGAGAAGCCCTACAGGTGTGATCAATGCGTGAAGCGCTACAGTCAGAGCTCCTACTTGAGGATCCACATGAGGACTCACTCTGGGGAGAAGCCCTACAGGTGTGATCAATGCGCGAGGCGCTTCGGTCAGAGCTCCGACCTGAAGGTCCACATGTTGACTCACTCTGAGGAGAAGCCCTACAGGTGTAACCAATGCGAGAAGCGCTTCAGTCTTAACGCCACCCTGAAGAGACACATGATGATACACTCCGGGGAGAAGCCTTATAGGTGTGACCAATGCGTGAAGTGCTTCAGTCAGAACTCTCACCTGAAGAAACACATGAGGACTCACTCCGGGGAGAAGCCCTACAGGTGTGACCAATGTGAGAAGTGCTTCAGTCTTAGCTTCTCCCTGAAGATCCACATGAGGACTCACTCTGGGGAGAAGCCCTACAGGTGTGACCAATGCGCGAAGCGCTTCAGTCAGAGCTCCGTCCTGAAGAGCCACATGAGGACTCACTCCGAGGAGAAGCCTTACAGGTGTGATCAATGCTTGAAGCACTTCCAAAAGAAAGGCAACCTGAAGAGCCACATGAGGACTCACTCCGGGGAGAAGCCCTACAGGTGTAACCACTGCGAGAAGTGCTTCAGTCAGAGCTCCTCCCTGACGATCCACATCCGGACTCACTCCGGGGAGAAGCCCTACAGGTGCGACCAATGCGTGAAGCGCTTCAGGAAGAGCTCCGACCTGAAGTACCACATGAGGACTCACTCCGGGGAGAAGCCCTACAGGTGTGATCAATGCGTGAAGTGCTTCCAAAGGAAAGGCAGCCTGAAGAGTCACATGATGACTCACTCCGGGGAGAAGCCCTTCAGGTGTAACCAATGCATGAAGTGCTTCGGACAAAGAGCTCATCTGAATGTCCACTTGAGGACTCACTCACTCAAGTCCTGAAGGTGTAATGCCAGCTGCAGCGACCCAAACAAAGAGGCAATGGAGTGCTTGGAAACAGGGCAACGGGACGCTTTTGTTGACACCTCTATCATGTATTCATTGGAATGACTGCTGTAGGTTTTTTGTTGAACCCCCATTAACCCCCGGGGTTAATGGGTTGTCAATCGGTTGTGTGTTTGTGTGCTGTTGCATTAACATGTTGTGTGTATGGTTGCCGCCACCATCACTGAGAATGACGTGTTTGTTTGTTGGGTGCGCTGTGTTCCATGTATGATGTTGGTCATAAATAAAGGCAGTCCGTAGTCGTGCGGTGTACGGGACGCGGAACTGCATAATTGCTTGAACCTGGGCTCCTACCCAATCCCATCTCATCCTTCCTGTGCTGCTAACCACAATAGTGGCGAAGTCACGCCCCTTCTGATAGAGCCAAAGGGACCTATGAGATCGAAAAATATGAATGGGTTTCGATGGAGAGAAAGTAATTATTTTCTGGTCCCAGTCTTTATATGCCCTGCATTACACATTTGTTGTTTGGATTTAAATGATAATGTTTCATGTCAAGAGTTTGACCGTTTATTATGCAATTGTTCAATTAAAGGCTGTAGTGAAAACACAATGAGAAAGACTACGTGTCTCGTATGTGCCTTCACGCTCCCTGCGACTGGCGTGGACATGACCAACATATTCCCCATCGGCCTAACTGAAACTCTCCACATGCCCCAATTTATAATGGTTTTCACCTCTTTCGATGCTTTTATCCTCCCCTTGGGAAAAACCTAACATTATCAAACTACTTCACGAAAATGTTTAGTTTTCTTTGCATGACAAATTATCCATAAACAACATGTGTAATCCGGGGCATATAAAGACTGGGACCAGAAAATAATGACTTTCTCTCCATTTAAACCCATTCATATTTTTCGATCTCATAGGTCCCATGTGCTCTACCAGAAGAGGCGTGACTTCGCCATTCTATACAAAAGAAACAAAGGTGAGGGGGAGTGACCATCCTGGAGATTTTAGGGTTAGCCAGAGGAGAGACCCAGTAAAATTGCAAGACACTGTGGGTGAATTGGACTTGGCTGCAAGGCAGTTAAAGGAATCTACAAAACAAAGAAGTCAGCCGATTGGCCTCAGTATCAGACTTCGTGGCTAGAGTTGCAATGCAAATGCAACAACTCCTTTCAATTAGAGAGGATGGGAGGTATCTCTAGGTCCAAGGATAATGTATAGAAATCCCTTTCAATTGGCTACATAAAATATACAAATTTATATTAGTAAGGTCATGCATGCAGCACTCAACTATTGTTCTTACGTTTTATTCTTAAACACTGTGGGCTCCTTGAATCAACGGTCAACGAGCCTACATCCTGACGGACATTTAGGGGCCACTCACACTAGGGCCGTTTGCCTGTTCCGTGCTGCAGGAAGATTCAGCACGATTCCCCCCCTCCCCACTCCCCCCGCTGGCCCGTGGTCACACTGCTCCCAAAGGCCGTGGCCTGGGCACTATTGCTCCTTCATACATACGTCATCGCGTCGTAAAATACGATAAGCACGTCATCACCAAGCATGGTGTCCAGCTGCGACTGAATGCTGTCGTCGGCTCAAATTTCAAGTAAACACTCGACTTCACTATCGCACCAACGTAAACCCACTCGTGAACCGCTTGCCGCCATTGTTTAAAATAATTGTTGTGGGGAAGAAGGGCATGGACCTATAAAGAAAGAAGGGTCGCGCAAGGACGACGTCATCCAGCTCACGTTGCGTATCACCTCATTAGCATCTGTACTTTGGCCACGGCACACCACTCCCAAGTGTGCCGTGGTCAAGGGGCTGTTCCGTGCTGGAATACGGATGGCGTGGTAACACTAGCCAAACGTTCTAGACTTTAGCATGCAAATGAGCTCGGGCACAGGGCCACGGCCCTAGTGTGAGTGGCCCCTTACACGTGCCTCTCGTTCACACCATTTGCCTTTCAAAAGGTGAACCCCGGTTATCTCGTTGACTGAATGTACGAATAAGTTGCTCCTGAGAGGGTCGTCTGACTCACTTCACCATGAGAGGGGGACACGAGGCGGGCTTTGTGACGTCCCAAAGGAAGAAATGCCCCCCCTGCGGTCTCCCTGTCTCATGGTACTTGTGCTAACTTAGAAGTTAGAGTTAACTACTCAATGCTCCAGTCAGAGTCAGACACTGCCAGCTTTATGAATGTATATGATAGGCACATATAGTGATATTATGTTAAATCTGAATCTAATTATCTAATTATTATTTCAATGCATGGCAGACAGGTGTAGGGCTGAAAGATTTGGGGAAATTACTTCGACCAATATTGCCATTGCGAATTAGTAATGCGATTTTTCTTTTTAAAGTTCCTTTCTGTATTATTCACTAAACAAGCAATAAATCATTGTCATATAACCAACACAACATTTGATGCAGTCAACGTATAAAACACTCTTTCCTTCAAGCCTATTTGTTGAGATGAATTTAAATAACATCTTTATTTAACTATTGAATTGTTAAAAAATAAATACGAATCTTACTGATCTCCAGTCAGTACAGGACCACTAAAAAAAATTATAAAAGAAAAAAATACTTTTTTGAATTTATTTGAATCACAGCCTTCGCGATTTGCATATCGTGGTGAAACCCAAGACAAACTTGGGAGTTGGATTTTGAAGATGGAAACAGTCAAGAGCCCAGAAGGGTTTCAAGACAGATTCCACATGAGATGGTTTATCATTCTTATCACATAATTAGTCTTTTAAAATTCAATAGGCAAGAGTATAATCTGCGTTCAAGTAGTTATATTCAATTACATGTTCCATCAATAAAGAAAGAATTTGGAAAGACTGCTTTTACTTATAGTGCACCAGTTGCTGGGAATGAAATTCAGAGATCACTCAAACTTACTGCTTTCATTTCACTTACTGAGTTTAAAGGTCCCATGGCGTGTTACTTTATGGATGCTTTAATAAAGATATTAGTAGACCCCTAACACAGTATTGGAAGACGTTCCCGAATTTCTGCCGTGGTGCAGAATTAGAGCCACTTCGAGCCAGTCACACATTGAGCTTTCCCCATACGCACCTTTTCAGTGTCTGCAGCTTCAATGCAAATGAGGAGGAGAGAGGCGGCTCAAGGAGGTTGGTGGGGGTGTGGCCCTGAGCAGCTTGTGGTCACGGTACCATAAGCTCTTTTTACAGTGGATGTATCGCAATGGCGAGGCGCACACAGCCTTTGGCCGTGTTCTGTAAATATTGTAGAACACTCCGGGTGCTCCGGCGGGAGTCCTGGAGCTCTATATTTAAATAATGTCATATTACACATAGATATCTATATCGTATGATATATATTATCACAGCCGAAAGCTGTGTGCGCCTCCAGACGATATTATGAATCTCAAACGACTCCGTCGGGTTCTCCAACATCTCTGAATGTTCCATGTCCACATCAATCTGAAGAGACTGTCTGTCTGTCTGTCTGTCTGTCTGTCTGTCTGTCTGTCTGTCTGTCTGTTTTATCTCTGAGATGTAGGCCTAGCGGTTATGCACTTATAATAAAAACAAATGCATACTTCCTTTAAAGATACACAGCTTAGGTGTGTGTGTGTGTGTGTGTGTGTGTGTGTGTGTGTGTGTGTGTGTGTGTGTGAGTGAGATGTAGGCCTAGCTCTTATGCACTCATAATAAAAAAGATAATCGTCCCTTTGATTCCTAAAGCCACTCTATCTAGCTTGGGGCTATATTTGATGGTATATTTTCTCTGTTTTCAGCCTCTTATTTTAGCCTCAGTCTCTTATAGAAGACCAAAAGTATATGCAGAAACATCTGATGCATCAAGATATGCATGCACACACAGACACACAGACAAACATACACACAAATACACGCACACATACCTATGCAAATGTAAACACTCCTCATGTGCAGTTTGTGATCAACGGCTGACTATTGCATTTAAGTAGATGACATAAGGCGCCTCAACAAGACAGTTTTTCATAACGGCAGCATTGATGACAAGCCAACAGACATGTGATTTCCTTGTCGTATTCTTGCACCCACAGGTACACAGTGAAAGGTTCCATGCGTGTGTACACGCGCACACGCACACGCACACACACACACACACACACACACACACACACACACACACACACACACACACACACACACACACACACACACACACACACACACACACACACACACACACACAGACACACACACACACACACACACACACCCAGAGCGTGCATTACCCATAGAGATGCACTGTGTCTATAATAAAGATCAATAAATCCAAATGGGCGTTTTAAATGTTAGTATTGCATTCACATTTACAGCAAACATCCCTTATTTTTCTCCAGCGAGGGGGCGTTTCCTATCATAGTCCCGATTCTCTCCGTCAGTTTATTTATTTTAAATAAAGTGGAGAAAAAAAAGGATACAATCGTTTTTTTCATTAATTAGAGCTATTATGACCGTAATCTCAAATATGAGTTATATTTTCAAAAATGTGCATTAACAATGACACCGGAAGTAGAACAGAGTTCAGTCTTCCGGTGTTCATTATACCGCGGAGCTTATTACAGGTTTGTTTAACAATTTAAATTGCCAAGAAGACACATTTAATCCAACACTTTCATTATTTTTTTATCAAGGGCTAAGAAAATGATTTTGTTTTTTGTAAATATCCTGGCGGCAACGTCATTAATTCCTCCGGTTGACCGGTAAAGTGCATGCTAGTTTGTAGGTTAGCTTCACATTGTGTAGCTTGTTTCTAAACAGCACGAGTTATGTAAGCGGGCAATGTGTTTATGTCACCAAAACCAACTAATACTATATGATATATCTCTGTATGGAAGGGGTCGTTGCTTAAAGTAGTTTGTGTGCTGGTGTTGGCTGCGATTACTAAACGATTACCCACTTCATCTAGTAGTAGGTAATATATTATTTCGTCTGAAACGTTACTACATTCGTAATAGTAGTCACAAAAACCTAGATAATTGACAACCCTAGCTATCGGAAGAACATGTACTTAATACCTATTACGCAAATAATCTTTTTATATTTATCAAGTTGTAGTTAGTTCAACGAAGGACATCATTGCGCCAGAACCAGAAGTTAAACCATTTTGAGTCATTCCTGGATTGGTGTGTTTTGCTTTGTATTTTTGCCAGTGAAAGTGCGAAGTTTCTGCTATGGATAACAAACAAGGCACCAAGGTAACAGGCCATTAGATTGATCCTCATCCTTCCATATTAACCTTAACCCTCGTGGAACGGCCCGAATAATTCAACCTTAGTACTCAATGGGTCCGCAGCTATATATTGTAAAATGAATCAACTGTAGTATTCTTCCTTTTGTGTTTTCATAATCCCTCGTAATCGTACCAAAATCATTTATTTCCTTTACACACTCGACATCAAATGTTTCCATTCACATGACACACTTCATTGTCTGTATCCAATTGAAGCTTTCTGGATTCCTGGTCACCGGAGTCACTGTGCCTGTGTGTTCTAGGTGGTGGTCTGTGGTTGCTGATGGGGGACACAAAGGACACCTGGAAAGTGAAGACACTTGAGGAAATTCTACAGGAGAAAAAACGCAGAAGAGAGCTAGAGGAAAAGACGGAGCCCAAGCGCCAGAAAAATGTAAACCACACCAGAACTAAGTTGTTTGATAAATGCAAACTACTTCAAACTCTCAAATGCATTTATGTTTTCTACACTTTAGTTCTTCTAAGATATCAATAAAGGAGTCATAGATATAGCTATGGTTTATTAACTAGTGGTTCATGAAGTAAGGCCTTAATACTAGAACCTTATTGTTGATATTTAATGGCTTGCGTAATATTGGATGTCATTACATGATGATGATGATGATTATAACTGTCTTAACCATATGTCTCCCTGTCCCTCTGCGCAGTTTGCTCCATGTCCTGTTCCACAGGTGGATGATCGGGAAGCTAAACGGGACACTCCGGAAGAAGGGGAATTACGTGATCAAAGAATGGAAATAACAATTCAAAACTCGCCGTACACACGGGAAGGCTCGACAGAGGACAGGTGCGTCAATGTAGGAGTGGGCGACATGTTTTATAATGACGACTCGGATCACAGCCAAACAGGTGCTTGCTTCCTTGAGCAAAAGTCACTGTGTGTGCAAACGGTTGAAAGCCCTTATCTGAGTCCAGCAGGTCTGTCGCAGGCACCCGAGAGGTATCTTTATGTCTGGAAGGGTTGTGAGCAGCAGTGAGACCTGAAACCAATACAAATGCACAACTTGTAGAGTGACTGTACCATTCCACCCTCATAGTCTTGACGTCATAGCTGTTTATATATGACACTGACGCAATGTGTTTGCCTGGTTGATTTCAGGGGAGAGGAAGATGATTCACTCGCAATCAAGCCCCCACAGCAGATGGCCAGGAAGGACAAGTCGCACCACAGAAAGGAGGACAAGAGGAAAGACAAGAGACGTCACCGTAGCCACTCGGATGAAGGAGGTGAGACAGGCTATTTGCTAGTTGAGTTGCTTAAAGGTTGGGTATGGAATTGTTTTTTGTCCATTTTTGCAAAATTACTTGAAATCCTTATCATAACCCACTTACAGCCACTGAGTTAGAGGTACTGACATGAAAATTAAAAAAAGTCAATCATCTGTGGAACGGGCAGGGCTTGAAAAACCCCAGCCAATGATTAGCAGAACCACCGAGTGGCATTGGACAGTAAGTACGACAATCAAACGGTCGTACTGCACTCCCCCCGCTCGTGATCCCTTCGTGCATGTACTCAAAGCTCCTGACCCAGAGCTAGCTTCTGTTTGTTGTTATCCTGCGGTAGCTACTGGAGCTTGCTAACTAGCTAATCCACATTTGGACCTAGCACTAGAAGACAACCCTAAACTCCAACCTAGCTAGCCTGGCTCGCTCTCCCGCATCTGTGTTCACTCGTGCATGATTGCGCGTCCATGTACTTGGAATGGGTGGAGTCAGAGTCAGCGTTGAAGGAGAGGGGGTGGGACCATTTGAGTTGTCTATTTTCAAAATCTGCTGGCTTTTCGCAAATCCCATGCCCAACCTTTAAAGGTTGAACAATGCTTCTCCAAAGAAATGTAATGTATGTATTAACAAGACATTTTGTTGGAGCTTGCAAACAGAATTTCAAGACATTCACCCCATGGCTCAATGGATAAACGCTTTCTTTTGCGTTTCAAACAAACCTTCATTGACTATTCTTAATTTATTACCAATTGATGCATTTGGTACGCATATATGTGCAGACTCAGATAATTGCGTTTCGGTTGGTTCTCCAACTCACGTGTCTCCTCCTCTCCTTCCCCAGACGCAAAGCACCCCAGGCCCAAAGACAAGGACAAAGACCGAGAGAGCGAGCGCAGGAAGCGGCTGTGGGAGGAGGACAAGGCCAGGCGGGACTGGGAGCGGCAGAAGCGTCGGGAGCAAGCGAGGGCCCACTCGCGCAGAGAGAGGTGACTCCGTCGTCCCATTCCCTCAGTTAACCTGTTCCGTACCTGTAACTTGCACCTGATTTAATTTGATGAGCCTAAGTGGGCAATTACATGTAAAAGTTAGCGTTATGAAATGATAAAATGTTGCATGACTATATATTATTTCGTATTGATTTTTTCATATTGAGTAGTTGATTAGTCCTCACCCCAATTTGTGCATAACCCCCTGTGCTCTGATGTGATTTAACACTGTGCCCGGTATCTCCTTCCAACATGTTGTTTTTCTGGCTCTGTTGTGTAGAGCTGACGGGGGTTGGGAGGGTGTCTGCCGAACGCCTGACTGGATGACTGTATCTCCTCTGGACCACAGGGACCGCCTGGAGCAACTGGAGCGCCAGCGCGAGCGCGACCGTAAGATCCGCGAGCAGCAACAGAAGGAGCAGCGGGACTTAAAAGAGAGAGAGAGGAGGGCGGAGGAGCGCCGGAAGGAGCGCGAGATGCGCCGCGAAGGTCAGTCTCGCCGCCGCCGTGCCCCGTCGGAGACCCCCGCCCTCTGTAGCGGGGCGGGGGGTTGGATCGTCTAGCGCGACGCGTAGAGTATTGATTTAGATGAGCTGATCCATGTGTACACTGGTGACGAATGACGCTGAATTATTTGGTTATTGTGTAAATGGATGATGATCACTAGGGGTGTGACGGTACAGTTAGTTATGTAAATCGCATTCATCATTTTTGTGCCACCCCTACTGGGATTTTATGACTTTGTCTGCTCTCATTCAATTTACTGCAAATCTTGAGGGGTGTAGCGTTTCAGGCGAGTCACGGTTCGGCTCATCTCACGGTTTTCGATTAGGAGCAAGACATTTATTCCTTACTTGCTCCCCTCGTCACATTTGGAGGAAATCCCCGTAGACAGCCCAACATGACGTGCTCCCGCTACTATAACATATGTGCGTCGAGCAATGTTTGCAATCACCCCCTGATTTAGGTCGTTTTTTTGCATCACATTTTCCACACTAAATCCATGATGATCATAATGGCGGCGGGAGATACGACTGCTCGCTCCGCTTCACATTGCCCGTTCTCTAACAAGCATCACCCAGGCTCACAATCACCGGTGTGATAGTACATTTGAGTGGCAGTGAACATACAATAGTATATTAAAGTCCTGCTAAGAATAATTATACGGCTGCGACTCTAAAACAGTTTTCTCTCTGCCATACCGTAATTCAATCCATCCTGAACCGTTCCTTCGTGCTCATCGAACTACGAGTGTCATCCAGTACGGGATCATGTTTTAACAGGCACCATTACATTCTTTATATACGTATATATATATATACGCGACACACGCACAGTATAAACTGCTGCTCCGTGTTTCCGTGCCGACGGGCTCCTTCTCACACAGTAGCTGTGTTGGAAATCGTTCCCTATTCACTCACTCACTATTCCCTATATAGTGTTTATGATAGAGTGCACTATATAGGGAACGAACAAACGAGAATTCAGACATTTCTAAACGTCATTTGCGTCAGTAATTGCGCCGGGTATTTGTGTGATGCAGACAGATGCGCCCACATCATGTAAACAAACCGGGCACTCTCAAGGAAAGCTGGAGGTTGTATTGATGTTGAACGTTACATTTCCTTTATTTAAGTTTTTTTTAATACATTTTCAATGTTACATTTTCGTTGTTAAATCCCAAACAAATTGTCGACATTTCTAAACGAAAGCCGGAGACGCCATCATTAAATGTATTCGTTTTCGCGGTTCTTCAGCTTCTTCTTCTCCTCCGGAGAAACACGGCCGCATTACATTGTGGTATACAGAAGTAACGTGTAGGGAACATCGTATGTTCACTCAAATTTTGGGTACTTTAAGTGCATGTAATTAACCACTGAGAATACAAAATGGCGAGCACCCTTATATAGTGCACTATATCCGTGATGGGGAACCATGTCGAACACAGCTAGTGAGTAACTCCGGACCGCCTTCACCCCACAGGGCCGTCCCAGCACAGGGCCCTCCCGGAGGAGTACGAGGACAAAGCCAAGCAGAGCCACCGCAGCCGCAGCCCCAGCCGGGCTACACGGGACCGCCCCGACCTCAGTGAGGCCCGCAAGCCCGGTGGTAAGTCTAACAGCCGCCCTCCCACGCCCGCAGTGGGCACCCAGGTCTGAAGCGTTAATCTGTGGCTAACTCTGCTTCCTCCCCCTCTCCCCTCCCCAGTGTCTAAGGAGGAGAAGCCAGAGGACAAAGACCCCTTGGCTGACCTGCAGGACATCAGCGGCAGCGAGAGGAAGACCAGCACGGCAGAGTCCTCTGCCGGTAAAGCGGAATCCAAACCCTCTCCCTGTTGGTTGATGATCACGTCCCAAAATGGGACTCTTTTCACAGAAGCGTGGTCGTAGGACAGACACAGGGGGTGCTTATAACACTAGGAATGGGTCTGCTCTTTTTATGTGCAAGGCCACATGGAAGTAGAATCAACTAGGGAAGTTAAATGCTACATAGAAGTCATAGTAATAGCAGTACCCATCATGGTTAGTGTTATCTACCTGTGTTTGTCCTTCGATTATGGCTCTGTGGGAAAGGGGTGTTACCCGGTACAACCTCCCTCAACCCCTTTCTTTCCTACAACATACTTTTGAATCGTACAAAGCTTCTTGTAGGCTGGGAGGTCGTTCAACAGGGCGCCTGTGACTGAAAGAAAAAGGTTCCATCGCTGATCAAATTGAACCTGTTGCCGTATCACAGGGTCAGGGTCCGGTTCTGAGGACGAGGACGGAGAGGAAGACGAGGGGTCTAGCAGCCAGAGTGACGAGGAGGATGATGATGATGAGGAGGAGGACAATGGAGAGGCAGAGTCCGCCTCTGCCTCAGGAAGGTCTGAAGCGCCAAGTGCAGGTAAATAAGTTCTTGCCTACACTTAGTATAGCTGTGCTGCTCTCGTGATAATATTTGCATAATTATGCGAAGATCATGTGTTGATATTGGATATCTGCGAGAGATTTTCAACAAAAATGAATTGCCTACCCTAGCTTAAGTCGTTCTCCAAAGTGTTATTTTTCAAAGCGGAGAGGTTAACCTAGCTCCCGCCGTTTCATTGAACTCCATCTTGTTTTACTCGCAGAAGATGTCAGTGAAGACGATCGGTCAGAGGAGGAGTTTGAGGAAGAGCGGGAAAACGGGACCCACATTCCTGCAGGTGGGTTAACCATTCCCACCTCTCATGGGCCACATAGTCCTGTCACATGACCCGTGTTGGGATCCCCTGCTTGAATCCCTTGCATTTAGTCTTTCTGTCCTTCAAAAAGTGATCTCGGTTCATCATTTGTCATCATAGTTGTGGAATCGACAACCTTTTCATAGAACACAAGATTTATTATAAGATTACAAGTAGGCAAGGTCACTATATTTATAGAGCACTTTTCATACACCAGGCAGACTCATAGTGCTTCACATTGAAACAGTCGTACAATAAAAGAATAAAATACAAGAACTGTATTATAGTTTAAAACGTTGAGCGCCATCCTCTTAAGAGTAGAAAGTGAAATGACCCCCGTGGGCCCCGCAGTGCCCGAGTCCCGCTTCGACCACGACACCACGGAGGAGAGCGGCGAGGACATGGACGAGGTGGAGGACGGAGAGGCCGTGGAGGGGGACGAGCCCACCCCAGGCTCGCACGCCCAGACCCGCTCGCCCACCCCGGAGGAGAACTACATCCCCGACTCCCCGCCCATCTCGCCCGTGGAGCAGAAGAAGGAGCTGCCCAAGTACCTGCCCGCGCTGCAGGTACGCCAAGTGTCCGTATGCTATGTGTACCTTTATGTACCATACTAAACTGTTTTTGTATGAATGTGTGTGCTCCTAGTCTCATTTTGTGAACCTCTCGTACCCCCGCTATGTCACAGGGCTGTCGAAGTGTTGAGGAGTTCCAGTGTCTGAACCGGATCGAAGAGGGCACCTATGGTGTCGTGTACAGAGCCAAAGACAAGAAGACAGGTAGGAGGAATGCATATGGACCACAGAGTATGTGTTTTTACGGTCCCCTGCACATATGAGAACAACTGGGTTTCAATCACTCACGGTTTAATTGGAACATGCGTCTAATGCAATGCAAAGACGACATGCACTCTTCTTCACAGTGATCAAATAGCTGAAATCCTTCACGGCATTATAGTTTTGTATCACGACAGTGTTCCAATGACGGACAGCATTGTATCGACCCACGCCACTCGGGCCTTGTTGTTCTCTTGCGCCTCTAAGCCTGTGTGTGACTGTCTTCAGATGAAATCGTGGCATTGAAAAGGCTGAAGATGGAGAAGGAGAAGGAGGGCTTCCCCATCACCTCGCTGAGAGAAATCAACACCATCCTGAAGGCTCAGCACCCAAACATCGTCACCGTCAGGGTAAACACAAATTTAGATTAAAACTTTAATCTCCATTCAGCACGTGCTAATATCAGGATGTTCTCTAGACCCCATGTTTGACACTGTATCCGCTGTCGCAGGAAATTGTGGTTGGAAGCAACATGGACAAGATCTACATTGTGATGAACTACGTGGAACATGACCTGAAGAGTCTGATGGAGACCATGAAGCAGCCCTTCCTACCAGGTAAGGCTAGATCTATTGTATATTGCTAGATCTATGTATTAATGGGAAAATGTTTAAACACAAAATAATGACACCTTTTCGGTCCTCAATAATTTGCACCCCTGAGAGTGTACACAAGGGGGCAGTATAGAGTTTCATCCGCAAATTACACAGGCTCGTCATCGGGCAGAGTGTTCCTTTGGACCAGGGTCAAATGAAAGCAGATAACACAGAGTTGGTGTATTTTTTCTGTTAAAAGTGGTTGAGAAGGATGTTCTTGAAAGTGATACCTTCTATTAAAATTGCTAGAGACATTTCTACCCGAAATGCCTCTCTGTATTGCAGGACAAACTCTTACACTTTCATTTTCTTTGTGTATTTAGCGCTATACATCCTAAATGTTTCCTAAATCATCGTAAATATACCGTAAACCAGACTTATGAAATATTGTTTTGCCAGGTCTGGCATGAGAAACGATGTGGCAGTTTCAAATACACCAAGGTCTTCCTATTATCAGAAACATTTGATTTAATTTGGCGCAAAATGGAGAAAGTTATTGAAATGTGATGTTGAGATGTCTAAGCCCTATCAAACTATAATGACCAACTCATCAGTATCTCTCTCGCTATCGTTCTCGCTCTCGCTCTCTCTCGCCCTCTCCCTCTCCCTTGGCAGGTGAGGTGAAGACCCTGATGATTCAGCTGCTGAGAGGGGTCCGACATCTCCACGACAACTGGATCCTCCACCGCGACTTGAAGACGTCCAACCTGCTGCTCAGCCACAAGGGCATCCTCAAGGTGTGGACTCCATCACGCACAGGCGTTACGTTCACCATAACACCACAGTCTCACTATAGAGGGAAATATGGACAAACAGTTGTTTCAAACTTTACTCTTATTTTTATCCTTCATTCAGGTTCCTTTGCTTTCTGCTGTGACACCCGCATAATAAAGAAGCATCTTACATGCTCTATGAATGTTAATGTCGCTGAAGCAGGTGAATGTCTTGTAACGACTGTATTTGTGTGTTTCCCTGGTTGCCAGATTGGTGACTTTGGCTTGGCGCGGGAGTACGGATCTCCGCTGAAGCCCTACACCCCCGTGGTGGTGACCCTGTGGTACCGCTCCCCAGAGCTGCTGCTGGGGGCCAAGGTGGGTCCTTCTTATTGAATTTCCATCTTGGGACTAGTGGCTACTGTGGATCTTTCTTAACCTATAAATATGTTTTCTTTTGTTCATCTATTTATTTGTATTGATAAATATTTTCGTATTTATCTACATTTTTATAATAATTAATATTTTTTTTCTTTGGTTTTGGTTTATTTCTTATTTATGTATTTGTATTTATATATTTTTGCATTCAAGTGTTGACCCTCTAAACGCCCTCTCTCTCCCCAACAGGAGTACTCCACCGCGGTGGACATGTGGTCCGTGGGTTGCATCTTCGGCGAGCTCCTTACCCAGAAGCCTCTCTTCCCGGGTAAATCCGAAATCGACCAAATCAACAAGATTTTCAAGGTATGGTTGACAATGAAACACGGTGCTTCAGCCAGATGCGCCTAGAAGGGAATGTATTACACGCAACATGTTTATCCCCAAGGCTGTGGTTTCAGACTTCAAAGAGCCGTTCAAATCCTAGAAGATAAGAATCGCGATTCCTCCGTGAATCGATCATTTGCTTCCACTAACCCCGAGCCGACTGTTGTAGACATGAAGCGCCCTCCCCCCCTCACCACAACACCCACCGTGATTCTTTGGTGTAGAGAAGTTGTGTTAACTGGCTCTGTGTGTTCCTCCAGGACCTTGGCTCGCCCAGTGAGAAGATCTGGCCCGGCTACGGCGAGCTCCCGGCTGTGAAGAAGATGACCTTCACCGAGTACCCGTACAACAACCTCCGCAAGCGCTTCGGAGCCCTGCTCTCGGACCAGGGCTTTGACCTCATGAACAAGTACGGCTGAACGCAACCCAAAAAAACACACAGCACGTTGTATTTCCTGGACACGGCGCTACTGTTTCTGCTGGGAGTCCAGGAGACCTTTGTTCTGTGATTCACCTCCGTGTTTATCTTTGAAAACCGTCCGATTCCCTGCACAGTGTTTGGGCGCCTGTAGATAAACATCTGTTTACATCCCCGGTAAACACAGCTGAAGCAACCCAAACACTCGGCCTGCAATGTTTGTGTCTCTCAAAGCTCTACTGTAGAGCGCATCAATCCTTAGGACAATGCATTCTCCTGTTATTCTTTTGTTCATGCAGTTTTCCTTAAGCTAGGATTAATAAGACTGTTTTAAGGAAAGGGATTACAAACTGCTTTCAACACACACACACACACACACACACACACACACACACACACACACACACACACACACACACACACACACACACACACACACACACACACACACACACACACACAGGGTCACCTAGGAATGCATTGAGAATGAGATCAGTGTGTGGTGAGACCGGGGGCTGGCCCAGCGCTCCTCGCGGTGGCCGTACGGCGGCCGGCGGCCTCTCAGCCTGCGCGGCCGCAGGCCTCTGGAGGAATGCGGTCTGGAAAGGTACACACGGCACAGCCTCCTGGAACCTCACACCGCCGCGCGGCGGACGCTTGTTTGGGTATGACCTCAGAGCGGGCCGAGGTCTGCCTCTGTGCTGGCTCCCCGTAGGCCGGCGGGGCTAATGACGGATCGTTTTTCGCATAAAACGACAGTTTAATATCTTTTCTCGAATTCACGGCATTTCCAAGATAACTAAAATACCTCCCAATGTCAACCTCATTAGTAGCGCTCGTTTTGAGTTCCAGAACGGGGGGGGGGGGGGGGATTGGGACCATCTCTCGGCGAGGAGGCGTCTGCTTTCCGTCAGCAGGGCCCTTCTAATCCTCCGTCCTCCTCCACGGTGATTTAAAACAGCGGGCCTCTTGCGCTCCACGCTGCATTCCTGGAAACACAACTCGGGTTGACTCCCCGGCCGTCCGCCGCCTCGCCGCCGAGGGCTTCTGTAAAGGGAGCCTTCTGCGCTCCACGGGAACGAGGGTTTCCCCGCTGCACAGGGCCCCGGTCCGCGGTAGACCCCCGGGGTCGTGGCCTCCGAGGCCTCTGTGTGTACACAGCGGCCGAGTCCGCCCGCTCGACCGCTGCGTCCCACGAGACCTCCAGTCACCGCCGCCTCCTCCTCCTCCTCCTCCTCCTCCTCCGTATTCGGACGAGTGACGGTATGTTTTGTGCCCCCCCCCCCCCCCCAGGTTCCTCACCTACTGCCCCAGCAAGAGGGTCCTGTCGGACGAGGGGCTGAAGCACGAGTACTTCAATGAGTCGCCTCTGCCCATCGAGCCCTCCATGTTCCCCACCTGGCCGGCCAAGAGCGAGCAGCAGCGCGTCAAGAGGGGCAGCAGCCCCCGGCCCCCTGAGGGGGGGCTGGGCTACAGCCAGCTGGTAAGACCACCACCACCACTCTGCCCCCCCCAACAGTCAGCAACCCCCCCCCCCCCCTCGGCGTCGCACACCACCACCACCACACCGTCAACACCGCCACTCTGACACGCCACCTAACTCCATCACCACCGCCACTACTGCGCCATCACCCCCACCACCACCACCCCATCGCCAGCACCACTCCATCACAACCCCTGCTCCATCACCACCACCAGCACTCTATCATAAATCATACATCCCATCTGGTAGAGGCATCACACCATACGTCTGATGGTAAAGACATCACACACTGACTGCGGGCCGGCTCTGTGGCTCTGTGTGTTTTCCATGATGGCCATCAGAGATTCGGGACCCCTGATGAGTTCCCCAGAGGGACACACAGGACGTCCCGATCAGGGCCCCCCGATCGTACGCTCAGCCCGTCCCACTCTTAACTCTTAGGCCCGGCTCGCACACCCGGCGTGACTTCCCCTTCACATTTTAATAAGATATCAATAAGGAGCAGAATGGTGTTGTTTTGATGGAGCCCGCTGTGATGTGACTGACCCCCCCCCCCTCTTCCTCCTCTCCGTCTCCGGCCCTCCAGGGGGACGATGACCTGAAGGACACGGGCTTCCATCTGACCACCAGTAACCAGGGGGCCTCGGCGGTCGGGCCGGGCTTCAGCCTCAAGTTCTGAGTCCAGGGACAACGCCGCGGAGAGCCTCGGTGCAAAGCATCATGGGATCTATCGGCGTCTCGGTCTGGAAAAGCGCGGTGGCGGTCGTTTGGCACACCTCGTAGTGTTCATAAATGTCCCCGGCTGTCCCTCCTCATTGCTTGGATAGCGCCGAGATGAGCCGTACTTATTTTTTTAATTAACCGTAGGCTGTTGTCTAAACTTTTCAGAAAGTTGAGAGATCTTATTTTTCCCGCTGTTGTAGATGAGGGTCCGAACTCTTTTCGCCTCCTGTAGTTTGAGTTAACCTTAATGTACTTTTTTTTTTCTTTTTTTTTTATCCCGTACGTGAGGACCAGATTTTAAAAGGTTGGAATTTCCTGACTGCTGGAGCTACTGTATAATGATGTATCATCAAGAACGTTTTTCCACCCAACATAATTGTACCGATATTTACTTTATGGCTGTCGGCCATCGAGCCAGTAAGAGTGGACAGGGCTGGAAGGGGAGGGGGGGGGGGGGGGCAATGTTTTTGCAAGTAATAAAGTTTGAGACTTTATTTGGTCTGCCATTATTTTTTTATGAATCTTTGCTTTGCAAACAGACAGCTGTTGCCAGAGAAGGAAAAAAAAACACTAAAATCAGGGTAAAAAGAAAACTCCTGCCTCGAACCCAGCTGGGTGGTAGACTTCCAGAGGTGATGTCATTCTAAGCACTACACTTTGTCTCTGCGCTTTGTTCTGTTGTGGGGGAGAGAGAGATTGTCCAGACTTGGCTTTGCCATTGGTTCTCCACATTATGCATCACAGCTGTCTATTTATTTACGTTGCCTATTGTTGCGTAGGTGGAAAAAAATCAGCACAGAGATAATGATGATGATAATAATAATGGTGATAGTGATATAACTATTTACAAAAAAGGTGCACGTGTCTGCACAATGACGCCCCCACTTGCGTCATTTGGGTTTCTGGCACAAAGAAATAACCCATTTGCATGCATTAGTTCTGATTTGACATCCTTAACCCTATAACGCTCCTTGCAGGCCCCCACTAGTGAGTTATTGCACCTGATGCGTTGAGTGGGCATGGAAAGAGGGTCTGGTGTTCTGGGGCATGCTGCTGGGTTACGGTGTGGAAGCCAGCCGGGGCCTGGCTCTGTCGGCGGATGGTAGTAATGTGAGAGACTGGCTGAGGCTTTCCATATGGATTGTCCCACGAGCTGCACAGGCGTTTGACTAAACGAAATGTGCATCCAATGTAGATTTATTGTAGGTTCATTACCTGGAATATAAATTCTGGGCCGGTTTGAGTGGGAAGTTCATCAGCAAATAACTCAAATGCACAAACCCTTCACAAAGGTTTATTGTTGCATTTTAAGATGCTTTTTTAAAAATGGCAGTTAGAATACAACTTATTGTCCTGGGATGGAAATGTGTTTTTGGCATCACCTCAGAGACAATACAACAGTACATTACATACAGACGTGTATCACATGAAACAAATACATACAAATGATTTTTTTTTGATTGCAGCAGTTCATCAGGTCTTATTTAATAATATAGGGATTGCATTTGGTACCAATGACCTTCAGTAAACATCATGTTTGGCCATCCCTACTGAAGGGCAGAACTTTAAACCTGTAGCTGATGTCCGTCACTATAACCCTTGCTTGTTGTGTACTGCAGTGTTTTATAGAGCACTGGGTTCCTTTTGACTCACTGCCCACCGACTTGCAGCCGGGCAGAGAGAGACATGGAATGTAAAGAAACAAATTAAAGAACATAACAGAAATATGTGCCCCGGTGAATGAAAAGTCCTTCGAACTCAAGCCGCTGTGTGCATTTGCGTGTGCGCCTCTCGGGCAGAGCGCGTGGGCGTGTCCCCCATCAGAAGCGCACACGCACCCTCCAGGAGTAGGTGGTGAGAGTCTTGTTCTTTTTCCTGACCACGCAGGTGTATGTGCCCTCGTTGATGGCGTTAGCCGTGATGCTGATGTTGTCGTCCTTCAGCGAGATGTAGCCCAGGCGGGAGTATTCCAGAAGCTCCCCGTCTTTGTACCAGCTGAGCGGTGACAGCATAACAGAAACGCTAGCATGAAAATGCCATATCTAACCGATTCAATGGACATTGGACATGGATAGTTTTGGTACAAGGCTGCACTGATAGAAGGATGAAGAAACGAAAAAGCTCAACACTCACGATACTTTGCCTTTCTTTGAGGCGATTTTCTTCCCACATCGAAAGGTCAGATTCCTGCCCTCAGCCACCAGCTTGGTTTTGGTCCGTGGAGGGGTAGGCGTGGCAGCCACGGTGGGGAAAGGGAATTCTGGGGAGGAAAAAGGGGTAGGAGGGGTAAAGGTCTTTCTCCAGCGTGGGACATCTTACTGCAGGCCTCTGAGCTTCAACAGAACCATTCATAAATGAAAGAAAAGCCTTCAGTGCAGAGTTACAGACAATATCTATAATATATTGAATGAAACAGGTGTTTCATGATGGTACATGGTGTAATTTTATGATCTACATACAGTACAACAGATTTATACTTACGGATCAACAAGCTTCTGAATTGGAGCAGTAGGATATTTTTGGTGGCGTTGTCTAACTAATATGCAAGACTATAGAAATCAAACGAGTTAACATACCATTACAGAATCAACAGAATAATAAGCCGTTTAAACATCGGAAAAGACGGGTAAAATGGGGACACAGTAAACGATACTGTATACTGTAAACTCAGACTCAGCCTTTCTTGCCACGAAGTCTAGAATTGGATAATTGCCACTAGGTCATTGTCTAGAGATCTTGCGGTAAATTAAAAGTCTGAGAATGTTAATAAGTCTGGAGCAAAGAGACAAGTCCCTGGTCTGCGCAATGCAAAAATGAAAACCACTGGCCACCGTCTTTATGAGGAGCCCGACGTCCCAGGGCTCCTCACGCAGACGGCCACAGCGATTTCCTTTCGCCACGGTTGGCACAACACATGCAGGCTGACGGTCACATCGATAAGACACCTTGTTATGATCAGCCCAAAGCCTCCTTAAAAAAGAAAAAAAGCTGCTCCGGATAATTCGGCAAAAGATTGAATTGACCTTGTGCGTCTCAAACCCTCAAGCCACAGTCTGAAATTCCAGCGGTTTGGAGTCACTCAGGAATTTTCCACAGCCTTACGTCTCCCAATCAACAATGGGGAACAGATTACTCTGAGCCAGGGATTGTATCCTCTTGCCTGTCTCCAAACTGTCCCTTGTTAGAGAAATGAGGAATAGACCACAACACTGCACTGCCATTGGGAGGAGGACTTTTCTGCAACGTGTGCAAGATCGTGCACTATGTGAATACAGAATAAACCTAGAAGACTTCACAAGCTAGACAAGCTAACTCATCCAGGTGTCTCCTGCCACAGATTACATTAATTATGTCTATGTCCTAATCCAATTGGCTTTACTCTCGATATGAGTGTATATAATACAACATGAGTTATTCCTATTGCATATTTTCTAACAGTTAGCGGCTAATCTCTCTTAAAAGCCCTGGCTGTGCCTTCCCCAGCCCCCCCCCCCCCCACACACACACACACACTCCTCCCACCCTTCTCCAGAGCTGAATGGCGGGGTCTCCAACTGGCTCCAACTGCTCCATTGGCAGACAGCGGTTCAGTGGCTCTGAAGGGGAGAGAGAGAGAGAGAGAGAGAGAGAGAGAGAGAGAGAGAGAGAGAGAGAGAGAGAGAGAGAGAGAGAGAGAGAGAGAGAGAGAGAGAGAGAGAGAGAGAGAGAGAGAGAGAGAGAGAGAGAGAGAGAGAGAGAGAGAGAGAGAGAGAGAGAGAGAGAGAGAGAGAGAGAGAGAGAGAGAGAGAGAGAGAGAGAGAGAGAGAGAGAGAGAGAGAGAGAGAGAGAGACACACAGAGACACAGAGAGACAGAGAGAGAGAGAGAGCGCTCTCCCTCCTCTGGGCCCACTCTGCGCTCTATCTTACCGTAACAGAAATCACAGCTGGAGGGGCAGTGCTTCTTCATGAGTCTGCGCTTGCTGTCGCAATAGCCTTTCCGGGCCCAGGCCGGACAGATAAATAGGCGGTCCAAGCATCCTGGGGTGGGGGGAGAGGAGGGGGGGGGGGGGGGGGGGGGTTGTTTAGATGAAAAAGGGGAAACATCGCGAGAGTTAAGCATCGGTAACTTGAATCTGCAGCTAAAGAATTTGGCACGGCGATGTGCTTTTGCCTCCAGCGGGAACATGGACTCAGTGAAGTACACTGTCATGATGACTCACAAGTACAGTTTACACACAGTGTTTATTAAGGCCACGTTGGCGTTCAGAGTCGGCTTCTGAATAGTGCTCCCATCTGGTCCCAGTCCCAGCTAGACACATTTGATTGGTGTACTTTAATGACTAGACCTCAGATACACATGCAGTCTCAAGCTCTTTCAAATGTTTTTAATAACCATATTTCATCTCTTGCAAAATGGACGTTGCGAAAGAATGGATCCTTCCAAACACACTCCCAAAAGGGGAGCATGCATGCGTTTGTGTTGGCAAGACGTACCGTATAGCCGGTGCAAACCCCACACCTCGTCCTGGGTGATCAGCTTGCGCCCTGTCAGGGTTGCGTTCAGGTGCATGATGGCATTGGGGTTCAAGGAGTGCATGAGTCCCAGGGCATGGCCGATCTCATGCACGGCCACGTGGACCAGGTCTGTCAGCCATACGCCTGTGCAAACAGTGCTGTTCATTCAGTTTATCAACGTTACATCCATCATGAGCTCTGGTGCATCCCTGATTATCAGCCTGTGTTTGATCGGCAGCAGATAAACACGAGTCAGGGTTACCTTTTTTCCAGCTGTAACGCATGTTTCCCAGAATCCAGTACTCGTCGTCGTCGAAGTGGATCTCCCCAGTGGAAGGGAAGAAGGCGTGGGCCAGCTCTCCGGTGATGCCGTCGAAGCAGTGGTGCAGGTAGGACTGAAGGCAGTCAGTGTGGTTGACTGGGTAGAACCCTGCAAACGCAGTAATCAGGATAGAGAGGATACAGCGCAACAGAATAGAACCCTGGTTAGAACCCTGCAAACGCAGTGAGAATAGAGAAAGCATAGCTCAACAGAATAGAGCACTACTCATGGTATAATCAAGTTTGGGTGAGTGAAATCGTACCCATTTTTCTAAGGTCACAAGGAAACATTACTGGTAGTGATGATGTTGGAAGCAGAGTGACATAAAGCCCAAGAAATGTAGCCATGGTTTTGCCCACATTTTGAACTGTAAAGGGTTCTTTCTTTAACAATATGTGAAAGTAATCACATATATGATGTATTGATCATGGCCGTAGAAGACTAAAATGAAATATGATGTTTTGTCTAGCCTTTGCAAGATCACGACCACACTTGATACAAATGTTATAATGGATTATAAATGATTGTTATTATATTGGCGGCAATAGTTGGTCTACTAGTCTTACATGCACACATAGACCACAGAATCCTCATTTCTGAATGTATCAAATGTCCAAATGAAGAACTTTGCAGGAGTCATTATAATCTCATTACGTTTCAGTGCTACCATGGTGAGCCAGCCATGGTGAGCCAGCCATGGTGAGCCAGCCATGGTGAGCCAGCCATGGTGAGCCAGCCATGGTGAGCCAGCCATGGTGAGCCAGCCATGGTGAGCCAGCCATGGTGAGCCAGCCTTGGTGAGCCAGCCATGGTGAGCCAGCCATGGTGAGCCAGCCATGGTGCCTGGGAGGGATATGCAGGCCTACCTATTTTGATGTCAGCGTCTTGGTCAGCCGGCACCTCTCTGAAGCTGAAGGGGGACACGTCGCTCCACAGGCCAAACGCCTTGTAGAAGCCACGCCGCGTTTCACTGGCATTTATCAAATTGGTCGGAAATGACAGCAATCTGGGCGAATAACAATATCTGAATGTAGTTATCTAAAATCACACATTCATCCTGAACAGCAACCGAATATTTATCTTCACTGTGTTTCCTTCATTATAAGTACGCTTCGGGATTCACACCATTTCCAGAAAATGTATGAAGTGTAATCACCACATAACAGACAAATAATCATATAATCTACTCCTCAATTATGCCTTTATATGCTTTATGATTTATCATTACGTAACAACACATGACAAGCCGCCATGCATACCCAGCTACCAAAAGCAAAGTGATCACAAAACCAATAGTCCTGTGGTCGATCTAAGAGACTCCTCTGCAAACTTCACCAAGGTTTTACCCCAGCTGTTTATCGTCTGCATCTCCCCTGGGATGAGCATAGGTGAAAGATCATCTGAGACATACTTGTACGTGAGCTTGAACTGGTCCCACTTGAGTTGCTCCGGGGTGAGGGTGTAGCGCTTGCTCCGGGACAAGTGGAGCACGTGTGAGCGGGCCTCTTTGCGTATCCCGATGAGCAGCACACTGGCGTGAGCTTCTTCCTTGGACAAAGAGAGACGCTTGTTTAACCACCTTTATGCTGGCCGGGGGTGGACTTTGATGGATGGAGGGTGAACCCGTCGGCGGTCTAACTCATTGCACAACTTACATTCGAGGTCAAACAAAGGAATCTGGAGGCAGTGCACGCAAGAACGCATAAAAACAACTTTAGTCCTATGTGACAGGAGGATTCCGTTGGATGTTAATCTAAAGCATTACTCGACTTGAGGATAATGTCGGTTGTGCATGAGCTCTTCTTACTGTGGGCATATAATACACTCATTATGAGTTATTTCAGAGCCTGCGGGCGTATAGTGCTCTCATTTTCAGTTATTTCAAAACCTGGTCGTCTGTATATCATCCTACTTTAAGCACTTTCAAGCGACGGCTTTCCGTCTCGTGGAAAAAAGGAAGCCTAGACAGCAGTAAAAGCACATTCCAAACTTAAGTATGATACTTTTCACAGAAAGGTTATGTCTGATGCCCCTTTGTGAAGCGGCAAATGGGACTCCAAACAAAAACACCTGGGTTCTATTCTGGTCTTCTGGGTTTTAAAGGATAAAGACCACTCCCTGGCAGTCAGGCACCATCCTAAATACACCTGGTCTTTGCAGCTTGCATTGCAATTTGTTCTGGTTTAACTGAGAACAAAGTTCAGAAAGAAATATTGGACTTTGCATTTTTTCTCTGAACTTAAATCCCATTAAGTTGTTGTTTCTTTTACATAGGGGGTTCATTGAGTTTCTAAATGGAAGCGAGCCATGTTTACTTCTGATACTGGCCCAGGCATTGTGCAGTCAGGCTGCGGAAACACTGCCAATGTATACTGATGCTGTTTTTTTTTTCTTCCAGATAAACATAACTTTTTAACATCTGCCTTGGAATTTGGCTTGCATACTTTACTCCAAAGGATGTTGTCATATGAAAATCCTGTGAATAATACTTCATTATATGCATTGACTTTGTTGGGGTATAATGGGGCTTCAATGACAAGCGGGAAGGAAACAGTGTGCACTAACATCAGACATTCCCAAGGATCCCAGGGGAGTCTAGTCGGATCCACTCAAGATCTAGGGTAGTCTACAGTAGAAAGTCTGAACTTCTTGAGTTTATAGGTTGCTGGTTGTTGGGGCAAAAGGGCTTGAGAGTACAATGATTAAGCCATAATGCCTTTAAATAAATGGCATAAAGGTCTGAAACACTCAAAAGAATACATACATTCGGGACAGTAATTACACTATACTAATATAGCCTATCACACACACACACACACACACACACACACACACACACACACACACACACACACACACACACACACACACACACACACACACACACACACACACACACACACACACACATTTGATTCAGTAACTTTTTAAAAAAATAATTAATCTCATGAAAAGTAAATCGTTATATCATACCTCTAATCTCCAAGAAGGAAATGCGGTGGTTTCTTGCATCCCAGCAAATATAATGCTGAGCAAAGTCACAGCAGTAGCAAATGTCCAGCCGTCTTTCTTTACACTTGTAAGTGTTTGATACACCATCGTTGCGATATCACCACCCAGAATATAAAATCCCTCAAATAATAGGTGAAAGACCCTCTATGATGTATATTAACGCTCGTCCATTGATTCCATCCCTTTGTAGCCTCTGCGTGTTAAACGACAAATGCCGAGGATCAGCCGAGAGTCCCAGTGTAGACTGGGTTCGGACGGTCGTTGCACGCCTAGGACTGCATCAGTTTGCAGCTCTGTTTAACTTTCGGCTGCTGCTATACTGCTGCTGCTGCTGTTGTGCTTTTCCTTGCAGTGTCTGGAGGTCTCACGTTACTTCAGTCGGGGCATGGTGTGGTCAAAGTCAAAGTCAACTTTTAAGTCAAGGCGGACCAAAACGTCTAGAATAAATCTGCGTTTTGTTGGCAGATTGGTTTATATTAAAAAAAATATATACATTTTTCTTTCTTTTTTTTCATTGACAATTGATTGATTGATATGATCATTTAATGATTATTGAAGAAGATTTTTTTTATTTTATTAAATATGATTTTATTATTTTCTTATGGGCCGACATCCAGGGTTTTCAAAGGCCTACTTGAATATCCATCAGGATCAATATATCTGACTATGCATCTATATTATACTTAAAAAATGGGTGTGGATTAAAATACAAATATTTCAGCAGAGAGTTCTACGGGGATGTAATGTAATGAATATTGTTGATGCCGACATAAAACCAATCAATGCGTTTTGATAGAGAGTTCTAAAATGATTGAACCGTGAACCTGAAAAAGGAAAGTAAAGTCCGTGCGTTACGTTTGGTACGCGTTTACACCTCACTAGGCTCACTAAAATGACCATATGACAAAAAGCAACGACCATAATCATAATTTAGTAAAGGCGGAACCATTGTGTTCCAGGGGACACGTTCCGCACGAAACCTGTTCGAAGTTACCATCGAGGGAGTTGTAGGAAATGGCGTCAGCCTGGTGCAGGGATAACGGTGATCAGGCAGTGAATTACCCTCTAAATTGACACGTAGGAACCCGGTTAAATAACCAGGTCCATACCTATGTTTTGATGCGGTCACGGAGATATGCTTTTGCATATGAAATAGTGGATCTCGGATCACTAACAAAGACGAGGTATGGTCTAGACAACGGATGTTTCAGCCCACTGTCCCCCGGCTGAAGGTTCTCTTGCTACTAGCCGCAAATTAGTTAGTGAAGTGCTAATCCTTTAATCTGAGTTGTCAGCTTTGTTGTTTGACCCACATGAGAAAGACTCCTTAAGTGATTTGACTTTAAATTGTGTTCATGTCATGTTTTTCCCCCCGATCAAGATTATTCTTGCATAATTTTACTACTATGATAGTTCGCTGTACAGGTAACCAGTCTGCTATTGCTGCATTAGCCACAACATAAGTTGCTATGTAAATAAATAGATGTAGCTGATTTAGCTATTTGCTATTCCACTGCAGTATCAGTATGTAACGATGTTCGTTACTAGTCTTGCATTCTAAACGGCTTGCGCACTTGTATCCATGTTCTTGTCTGCTTGTGTTTATTTCAACATGACCTCTTTCTTGCTTGTTACAGGAATTGCAGTTGGCATCCCCAACATACGGATACCCTGGACGGACAACCTTCAAAACAATGGCAAAGGATAACAAACCAAGTAGGGTAGATACATTTGTCTTTGCTGGATCAAATGGTCACAATGGTCAACAGTGGCAAGGTGGGTTGAACGACGTGGTGCAAAATCACTACCGTGCCGCCCACCAAATGTCAAGGATGGCCCGGGTGACCTCAGATGTTAGGACCAAGTGTGCTGCCTATGTGCTAGCGTTGAGGCCGTGGAGCTTCAGTGCATCTCTCACGCCCGTGGCACTTGGCAGTGCCCTTGCATACAAGCTGGAGGGCTCTGTGGACTTGCTGGTTCTGGTCGTGTGTGCGGTGGCTGTGCTGGTGGTCCATGGGGCGGGGAACCTCGTGAACACCTACTATGACTTCTCAAAAGGGATAGATCACAAGAAGAGCGACGACAGGACCCTTGTGGACGAGATCCTCGCCCCACAAGATGTGGTGATGTTTGGAGCGTTGCTATATTCAGTGGGGTGCTTGTGTGCCACCCTCCTCTTCTTTTTATCCACCTTAAGACTTGAGCACCTAGCCCTAATTTATTTTGGTGGACTTTCCAGCTCTTTTTTATATACTGGAGGTGGGTACTATGAAGCGCAGCATTACATTTTACATCATCAGTTTGCACCACCAAAAATACATATTTCCATCATAAAAGAAACAGAAATCCGACATTTTGGTCCTGTGCCTCTTCCTCCCCCTTAGGTATCGGCCTCAAGTATGTTGCCCTGGGCGACGTGGTGATCCTGATCACCTTCGGCCCGCTGGCGGTCATGTTCGCCCACGCGGTGCAGGTGGGCTACCTCTCGGTGCTGCCGCTGGTCTACGCCGTGCCGCTGGCGCTCAACACGGAGGCCATCCTCCACAGCAACAACACCCGAGACATGGACTCTGACAAGCAGGCGGGCATCGTCACACTGGCCATCCTCCTCGGCCCGACGCTGTCCTACGTGCTGTACAACCTGCTGCTCTTCGTGCCCTACGTGCTCTTCTGCATCCTGGCCACGCACTACAGCATCAGCATGGCCCTGCCCCTGCTCACCCTGCCCATGGCCTTCCCCCTGGAGAAGCAGTTCCGGAGCAGGTGCTACGCCCGGATTCCACAGAAGACTGCCAAGCTCAACCTGCTCATGGGGCTCTTCTATGTGTTCGGGATCATCCTGGCGCCACCGGGCAGTTTGCCGTTATTGTAACTAGGAAGAATTTCTAATTTTTATATAAATGCATTTTTCTTTGGTCATGTTTTGATGCAGAGTAGTTTGTGTTTATTTTGTCGTCTGTTATTCAATTGCTTTTATTTCAGGAGGCTTTAATCAATTGCTTTATTTTATTGTCTAATTTATACACATTTAGTGTAGGTACTCAAAACTACTATCTGTGTTTTTTCTTTTTGCTTTATTTTCAGTATTGAAAAGTGCACAGTTGTATGTGTTGACTTAAATGTATTGGTGCCCTTTTCGTACCAATGACTCTCCATCTAAAGACAGACAAGATTCTGTTAGGTCTTTAAGGCAAAATAAATATATAACAATTTGTATTCCTTACATGGTATGCAATGTTTATTTATTGTGGGAGAGAACTTAAGCAAATGTATTAAATTTATTTTTCTACAAATGCCATGACTCAGCTTCTGTCAAATAAATAATAGCACAGCCAGGATTGCATTCCTTGTCTATTTTCAGTTTGGGGTTGTTCAGGGGAATATGATTGCATTAGTGGGCGTGTAATTCCACTGTGTAGCTGAATACCTTGCATTGAAAGTTTATTAGCGCAATGTAACCAAGCTTTTAAAATGTCAATTCAGCCCGGGCTGTTGCGTTCAAATATGTATAATGACCAACCTTGAACTTAATGCAAGATATTTGAATGCGTTAGCCAAGGCTAAGTAAAGGACTTTAACGTTATCCTATAAGAGTGCCTTCGATTTTCGTTGTCCATGTAGTAATGGCGAAATCCAATCCTATAGAGCGTCTGTGGGTTTAGACCAGGAATCACCAACCTTTTTGAACCTGAGAGCTACTTCATGGGTACTGAGTCATACGAAGGGCACCCAGTTTGATACACTCATCTGAAATAACGAATTTTCTCAGTTTGCCTTTAGTTATATATTGTTCATATTGATCAATGATACTCATCTATGTGAAGACACTGATAATGTTAATGATTTCTCACAATAATTATCATCAATGACTTAATAAAGGTGAGAAAGAGTTGTTCAAGAACGAGCTGTGCTATTTTCAGAACAGGCCTGTGGGCGCCTCATATGGTCCTTGCGGGCGGCCTGGTGCCCGCGGGCACTGTGTTGGTGACCCCTGGTGTAGACCGTGCACGGGAGAATAACTACAGGATTTTTTTCAAATGTGACATTTTATTTACTCTTAAAATTGTATTTAATGTACATCAAGTATAATGGATATCCAACATATACAGTAAGCCTAATATTGCCACTCTAACAGCAGGGTGCACTATTGGGCAGCAATGAAGCTGAAGAACAACGCATACAGCCTCCCAGTCTTTTCAGTGAACCAAGCCACACACAGGGCTGGGGTAAGTAGACACATCTTTTTTTAGTGAGTTCCACAAGGCAATGCTCCCTTTTCATTAAATTCCAAACTTGGATAAGCTTAAAACCTTATCAAAAGGGAAACACAACACCCTTCGGACGTCAGACACGCTGCAACAAATGACAGCTCGTGCGCGCGTACCTGATCCTGTGGCCGGCCGCGAGCTCGCGCACCTCGCTCTGTCACCCGCGGTGATGTGAGCCAGGGTTGAGTGACGCAATGCATGGGCGTGTTATTATGGCTGTTAGCTAGCCAGCGTTCTTACACTGCAATACCCCCTTGGTTTACCATAGCATTTATTTATTCCTGAAAAACACCGTCACAGGACTGCCAGCGCTGATGGCAGACGCGGTGATGGAGCGATATTGTGCCTCACATTAAACCGCGTTTCGCGAGACGGTAAGTCATTTATTCATGAAGGATTAATTTTTTTACGAGGCTGTATTTCTTCTAGCAGAAGATGTTTAGGCTAGCAATATTTCTGTATAGCATGTCGCTAACCAGCGGTCAGAACAAGAACATAGACGAGATAGATTTTTTTATTTTATGCAGTCGCACCCTCGGCACCCTGCATCAAGTCAACCATTGCATGTTGCTTTGGAAAATGTGCCAGAGCAATTTGCGTAAATTTCTCTTTCCCTTTATCTCAGAGAGACACATTTAGGGACGTCTGCGCGATAATACATGCATACATCTGCTCGAAACCCAGACGTGTGAGTACATATCCAATCGAACGATGGTTAGGCTTTGATTACGTTCTCATTATTCAATACATTGTCAAAGATGCCACTCGTCTTCAGACATAATCTGTAACGACTAGCGGATAATAGCATGATATTTTTAAGTGTCACGGATGCTTCAATCGTGCTTGGGTTGTGAGTGGTATAGATCGGAGCGCAGAGGCTTCCCATGGAAGAGATGTCGAACCTGGGCCATTCTCGGCTTTCTTTGTATGGCAACGCCCCCCCCCAACCCCCCTACTCATAAATGTGTTGCACCCCAGCCCCCCGCCTGTTCAAGGTGCGTTCTGGATCTGCAGCTGAGAGTCCCAAAAACATGTACAATTTTGTATTAATCTATATGAGAAACTTCCTCTTTTAACATGGGAAATTGGTGCATTGTCACAGCCTGTGTATTTTGACTGGAACTTACTTCCTCTTTGGATGTAATTTAATTGTAGTATGTCATTCATGTGATGCTTGTATTTAATTGTATTATATGCTACGCTATGCAGTTTTATTTATGCCTTTATTGTATTCTACTTCTTTAAAGGGTTATGCATATCATTTTTATTGCAATTGTTATCTGCTTCACAGTGGCAGTGATTTTTTAAAAATGTATTTCCTTAAAAATATTGTACAGGTAAGGGGAGGGATCGCGCTGAATTATTTTAACTCTTATAACGACAGGAAATTAGATGATGATAAAGATAATCCTTATTCTGAATTCTGAATACATTCTACATTTGTGTAGATTCTTGATATATTTGAATTATTTAATTTTAATTTTATATATCAGCAGATGTTTTTCTCCAATGCTGGGATTGTATGCCTATTGAGAGTTATATATGATTGAATGCTCAATGTCTTCCCTATCCAGTCTAAGACTGACAGTCTAAGCTTTATTTACCCAATCCCAGAGCAGATCAGCAGACTTCATTACAAAAGATGCGCTGCGTTTACACTACTCTCTCTTACTTCACTTAATGTGTGTGTGTGTGTGTGTGTGTGTGTGTGTGTGTGTGTGTGTGTGTGTGTGTGTGTGTGTGTGTGAGTGTGAGTGTGTGTGTGAAAGGTTGAAAATGCAGTAAGAATATAATGCTTTGCCTGGATACAGTGATCCATAATATTGTTAATGTTTTGCAGCTTGGACCAGATTGAAAAGCAAATTTTCCTCTAGGCTTTTCTACATGCACTACTGCATACTTCATCACATCCCCCTATTACCCAACCTCCAATGTTTCATCCTAATCACATGCTCTCCATTGAGTCTCCCCCTCCCTACAAATATACATGCATATTCTGTGCAATAAGTAGACCCTCTGAAAAAGCCTGTTCAAGCCTGGAATGTTGCTGAGTTAGTCCTACTTGCCTTCTGCATGAAAAGTACGCACACCGAATGTGTGTGTGGCTCTGTTTTTCTGTCTGTGGGGGGGACAGAGTGAGCCTCCCTATCCCCACCGTTCATGGGGAGCCACTCTTAGTCTCTGATTTGCCGGTGCGCTCCGCTGGTCGTGCATGCTGTGTCCGCTACTGTATTTCTTTCCTGTCCCCCTACCTTAAGTGGTTGCTTGTGGTGCTCTTCAGACAGGCCAACCTGTTAAACGGGAGCGGGTTCATTCTTTCAGCCACTTGACAAGATCCATACAGCCTTTTTCATAAACAAACTGGAACATTTATGTTGGCTCTTCACCATGTCATGCCATTGTCAATAGGTGGGAGAGATTGTCGTGCTCCTACATGTTTACAGTGAGACACGTATACATGCTTTAGAAAGGGTTGGAGACAGGACTATGGTGAAACTTGCTGCTCTGTTGTGCAGCCTTATTACCGTTGGGGGTGGGGACTCTGTTTTTTTCTGAAATACAATCCCCTGTTCCATAGAGGGGGAAATGTTTGGGAATGTCAAAGTAAATAGAGAAAAAAGCGTCATGCCTTGCAAAATACTTTATTTTTGAAGTGCCTTAATATTGACAGAGAAAGTGATGTTTATCTTTGATTCATGTGGCAGATTTCTCGTTAAAGAAGTCATCGATTGATCTAGTAATTAGCCGATCAATCAATTGATCAAGCCCTTCGTAGCTTGGTAAATAAAGCTTCCCATTCTAGTCTTTTCTACAGGTCAGGGTTAAACCATTGTCTTGATCCTCAGGCTTTTCAAAGATAAACCCCCATACTCTCGCCAATGGGTTTTTGTGTGTGGAATTGAACAATTAACTGTCATTCCCTGATTTCTTACATGAAACGGCCAACTTGGCGGGTTAAAAAAAAGAACTGCTCTCTCTAAAACAAAGAGCAAAGTGCACAGCCAAAAACAAACAGTTGGGGTCTTCTGGAAAATAGGTGCACTATTTCGCCATTACAGGGTGACCGGGCGGGTATGTGCGTCGCATCATACCTGCCTGCTGCCACATTGCGAGCCTGTTGCTACAGCAGTGGCTGTTCCCATGGTGCTCTTCCATCTGGGAATACCACTTCCAAACATGTTCCGAAGCGGCCTGAGGATTGTGGGTTGTGAGTACCGTTTGCATTTTCAAAACAAAATGAATTCCCAAAAGGGTTTAGTAGTTGTTGAAGTCAGCTCTAGTCGGTGTATAAATACTAGCTTAGAGGAACTGCAAGGATTAGGTTTTGGTTTATTACATCAATAATTTGACTCCATCGGCCCGTTAATGTAATGAAGCTGGACTCTTGAGGTCCTTGACATTGTATGTTTCCATTGTCGTTCAAATGTGTTTGGTTGCCAAGTTTGATAGGGAAGCAGTAACATGTTACATGCAAAACTGTTTCTATAAATCAATCTAGGAACAATAGCTGTTCATGTGCCAAAAGGGCAACACGCTTTATTGCTTCCGCTGTTATTTTGGAGCTAGTTATGTTTGCATTTACACAATACTGTCTCACCCTAACGATGCATGTCCAAATAAAGAGACATGTTTTTTTAATGCATAAAATGAGCTGTGTAATAAGGCAATGGAGGGGTGTTTTTTTTTTTTTGGCCTGTTGCCAACTCTGATGAAACCCCAGTGTTGACCTAAAGCACTGTTTACACAGCATTTATATTGATTTTCCTGAGAACCACATTGACTACCAGATGTTTCTGCCCTGGGTCAGCTCTGGTCTGGTTACAGCAGGGTCTAACTCGTTTGTGGCATTCACAGGGGCCATGAAACCCTTTCAGTACCCCGGCAGATGATTTGTATTAGATGACACGTATGAGACAGGATTGATCCTTTATGAATTCCTGCAGTGTAAAATAAATGGACATACCCACCCGGACTTGTGATTTGATGTTGAAACGCCGAAGGCCAAAGAGGCTTTTTTAGCTCTGTTTCTAGTACTGCACTTGATTCCACTGAAGAACTTGCCAACTAAAATGTTATGTTGCGGAGGATTTTGTTTATCTTCAAGTCAAGCCACAACAAAAGATCACTGAGCCCTTCAACCTCAACAGAGTAACCCTGAGCCCCTAACACTCTCTTAAACCTCAACAGAGTAACACCGAGCCCCTAACACTCTCTTAAACCTCAACAGAGTAACACCGAGCCCCTAAAACTCTTAAACCTCAATAAAATAACACTGAGCCCCTAACAAACTCTTAAACTTCAACGAATAAACCTGAGCCCCTACCACTCTTAAACCTCAACAAAGTAACCCTGAGCGCCCAACACTGAACACTCTCTTAAACCTCAACGAATAACCCTGAGCTTCTACCCCTATCGGAAACCTAAAAAAGGAACAAAGGAAACACAAGGAAACTGCGTGAAGGAGCGATCGCTCTTTCACGACAGCTAGTAGCTGCATTATACTACAGACATAGAACTGAAGCAGGTGAAACAACTGCAGTCTGGACAGGGTCTTTATTACCACTACTTTAGATGCACTAGATAGCATATATACAAGAGTTTTATTTATTTATTTATCTATCTATATTTATCAGATGACAAAGCCATTCTGGCTTCTAAATGGCTTTGTTATCTTGATTTAGATTGATCAAATTAGATATTCATGGATAAACATTGTTTAATCTTATGGAATCAGCCTTGCAAATGGCTCGAAAATAAACCATGTATTTCTAGGCATTGATCTTGGTTACCATGCATCTTTACAGACTTTCTGAAACCTGACTTCCATTGACGTAGATTAGTGTCATTCTCGGCATTGGTGTCATAACTAGTCATGCATGGTTTGCGGAAAACAAGATGCAGATTGACAAAGTGCTAGAAGGGTCCAATTCTCATTCCTGGGCTTTGTTTTCGGTTATGCTAATGGTTAATAAGGGGCTATATGTCTGCACTGGCTACTAAGCCTCTAGCATCCCACCCTTTGCTGACTCAGTCCTCTGAAGCTGAAGCACACAGGTGTGTGAGAGACTGAGTTTGGTGTGTGCATAATGAGGAGGGTTTCATAGCTCTACGCAAATTATTGTAGTCAAAGTGTGTGTGTGTGTGTGTGTGTGTGTGTGTGTGTGTGTGTGTGTGTGTGTGTGTGTGTGTGTGTGTGTGTGTGTGTGTGTGTGTGTGTGTGTGTGTGTGTGTGTGTGTGTGTGTGTGTGTGTGTGTGTGAGAAAGTTCGTCATAGGGCTGGGCGATGTGACCAAAAAAAAAAAAATTTCTAACCAAAACCGTTTATTCATTTTAATCTGGGTTATCTAACCTACAAATCACAAATATATATATATTTTTAAGTTTGGATTTGATTTGAAGGTTACCCCTAAACACTCACCTTTTTCAGCGCATGCTGCCATGTAGACATTTAACTCTTTAAAAACTTTTAAAAAAATCGATTATTGACCAAAATTCGTATTACGATAAAAAAATCGATAAATCTACCAGCTCTAGTATGTCACACACATACTGGGCCTATGAAATATGTCTTTGCCTGGAGTGGTAGTAGGTCAGAGCATGATGAGTGCATCAAGAAGTCAAGCTGCTCACTACAGAAGAATGAAAGATGGACCGAAAGATAGATGAAGGGACGGAGAAGGGGGATCGAGAGGAGAGAGAGAGACAAAGGGATTGAGAAGAGACATAGACGAAGGGATGAGAAGAGAGATAGACGAAGGGATGAGAAGAGAGATGCACAAAGGGCTGAGAGATGAAGTGACGGGGAAGAGAGACAGAGTTGACAGAGCTTAACGGACACTATTATCCGACGTAGCTACCGTAGTTGAATACCTTCACACAGGACACGTTTCAGCCGTCTCTCACGTGTTTCATCCAATATTTCATCCACTAAGTCTTCCAATACGTCGTTAGATCCCAAATTGCCTCCCCTCTTTAACCTAGCGTTGACTTCCCTCTGATGTGCGTATCTAATCCCACGCCGCCTGGATCCTGCTCCCGCCGCTTGCTAAAGGCGTCTTCTCCTCCCTGCAGTGAGTCCCCCTCACCTGTTCCTGGAGCCGTCCCTGGACCCCCCGGGGGCCCGCCGGCCCAGCAGCAGCAGGCCGGGCCCGAGGCCCCAGGCCAAGCGCTCCGGCCCCCGGCCCGGCCCCAGCAGAGGCGGCATGGAGGTGGGCATGCGCGTGGTGCGCGGCCTGGACTGGAAGTGGGGGAACCAGGACGACTCGGAGGGCCACATGGGAACGGTGGTGGAGATCGGGCGGCAGGGCAGCACCACCACGCCCGACAAGACGGTGGTGGTGCAGTGGGACAGCGGCACGCGCACCAACTACCGGACGGGCTACCAGGGGGCGTACGACCTGCTGCTCTACGACAACGCCCAGATCGGTGAGAGGCTGTTTTGTTTTTTTGTTTTTTTTCGTTTGGTTTTCAGACATATTACAATTATACACATACAAAACCAATCAAAAACAAACAGTACAAGCTAATAATAAAAAATAAATAAGAGTGTATAAATAATTAAATGATAAATAATTAAATAATAAATAATTAAATAATAATTAAATATAATTAATAGTTAAATAATTAAATTTCCTGTACTGAAGTTATGCTCGGAGACATTGCGCTGCCATCATACAATGCAATCTTAATTATCAAGCAAACACCTTGATTGGTGGGATTTTTGTTATATTTTGTTTTTAAATGCCATTTATGTTTTTAATCTTTCACGTATTCATCATGTTGTTTTACGTTGGCCTGAGGGACTTTCCTCTCGTTCGGAAAATATTTAAGAGGCATCTTAGGTCTTCACCACTGACCGTTGGCCATTCCACGCTGGCTTGTACGCTTGAGTGACGCTGACTAATGCTGCGTTAAACGCCCCGAAAGCTGGGTCCTTAAGAATTAATGGAGTGGAACTGTACAGGGTTGTGCTGAAGACAAGGTCCGGCTGTCAGGGCTCCATGTATTTTCTCCTCGGCTTCGTATGTGCTTGGATCAATTAATTATCTAAATTGTATATGATACATTCCCTACCTGAATTTAATAATCAAAATGCTAATTTCATAATATATACAAAAAACGATATTTAGAGCTAGACTTAAGAACCCGGTTCAGGCACAACTACTATGAGCCTTATAACGGTACTCAACCATGGCAGGTTTACCTTGATGTTTTCGGGTCCATCTGACCACTCTTCCTCCTCCTCCTTCTCCCCCTCCTCCTCCTGCCCTAGGGGTTCGTCACTCCAACATCATCTGTGACAGCTGCAAGAAGCACGGCATCATGGGTATGCGCTGGAAGTGCAAGGTGTGCTTCGACTACGACCTCTGCACCCAGTGTTACATGAACAACAAGCATGACCTCAGCCATGCCTTCGAGCGCTACGAGACCGCCCACTCACAGCCGTGAGTAACTTTGCCTTCAAATACATCAGTACCTATCCCTTTAATTCTCAGTGCATACCCCTTTATACTACCTCCATGCACCCCCCTTTATACTACCTCCATACCTACCCCTTTAACTACCCCTTTGGAGCGCTACGCGGCTGCACACTCACAGCCGTGAGTACCTTCCCCTTTAAATACATCATTGCCTTCCCCTTTAAGTACCTCAGTACATACCCCCTTAAGTACCTCAATACATACCCCCTTAAGTACCTCAGTACATACCCCTTTAACTGCCTCAGTAATTCCCCCTTTAACTACCTCAGCATAATGAGGTCGTTTTTCAAGCATAACGGAGTCTATTCAATTCAGATGTTTCTCCATTGTGTTTTCTTTTTTACTATTGGAATCTGATTTTTAATGGGACGTTTTAACTGGGTGCTAAAGCCGTGTTTATTAGTGCGTGCACATCCTGTCCAACCAAAGTCATCCCTTTCTTTGTTTTTTTTATAGCAAGAGCTTGATTTCAGATTTTCAACAAATTGCATTATGTATAATATGTACCAGCAGTAGTACGCTCATAGTTGCAATGGGAAAGATTCCACTATTGGCATCCTATAACCGATGGGATAGATGCTGTTCAGCCCCTACCACTCTCTTTGTTTACAATAGATGAAGGGTAATACTGAATCTGAGAAGATACACCGAGTGATGAAGGCCTCAGCAATACGCTGTCAGTATGAAGAGTATAAAGGGGGTTACATTGCTCACAGATACCTCTAGTTAGCTAGTACAATCTGATAAAAGCGTCAGAATAAAGTCTAACTTGTTCATGTTGGGAAGCACTCAAAAGCACATATTGACTGTGGTCACGTGTGAACTACGGCTGACGGGGGGGTTGATTATGGGCATGTTGGAAGGGACATGGAGGCCTTGCGTCAAAGCCAAACAAATGTTGTGCCAGCACACATGCCTACTGTACAAATACCCAGAGTTTTCTTTTCTTTTTGTCTAAATACACACAATGTATGCTTAGGGTATCGCGTGACACACCTTCAGAATAGCTCCTGTCATTATGATCGGGTCACTCCTAGCATTAGTAAGCCTGTAGTTCCTAAGCTTAGAAACTGCATCTCTTGTGATCACATGGAACATGCTGTCCCCATGCCTGGCAACCCCAGCGCTGATCATGTTGATCATGTTTTCAGGAATGGCTTAGAGATCATTTCCAAGAACAAACAGTGAGCCAAGCCGTTCACCTCTCAACTACTTAAGCCAAATTCATGGCCGTATCAGTGGAAATGTTACACCCTGTTGTTGATGTGGATATTGTGTTTAATCCATATGCTTGCGACTTTTCAATCTTAAAAATGCATAACAACTTTTTATAACCTTTTGATCAAATGGATTTAATATTGGAGCCCTTTTTAGAACCACTAATGTTAAGGTGCCTACCATTGGGTATTTTTTTCTATGTTTTTCCTTTTATTTTTTCGAAAATGCTAAACTTATTTGGCATTTTTGAAATGATTTATGATATTAGATTTTTTAATTTATTAATTAGTTTTTTCAAATAATAAAAGATTCACCTATACATGGGTTGAGACAGTGACCGGGCCAAATGAGACAGGGCCAAATGGGTTCCTGGATTTGTAAATTTTGCTTGACCACAACCCTTTGTAAGTGTCCGTAACTTTTGTACTTTCAACCTGTCCCCCTTTTAATACATTTTCTTTTATCAGGTGAACTGGCTGGGTCTGCTACTTTAGTAAAGTATGATTTATGCCTGACACATTTACGCAGCCAAATTGATATGGAAGCTATGCTGTAGAATCTGAGACGGATTAGTCTGAACAGAGCTCAGACTGATTATACACAATACCTTATAATCATTTTAAATGATTATCTTTGCCTTGGTCAGCATGAATGGAATAAGAGCAGTTCAAAACAGCTGTGACTGTGTCCCAGGCATTCGTTCTGCCATTGAATGAGGCCTGTAGAAAAGATCTGGGACCATGGTAAAACGGGACAACTCGTGAACGGCTGTGTTTGAGAGTACTGGGAAATACTGCTCAGTTCTTGCTCACTCCAGTTCAAACAGGGATGTTCATGTACTTGAGACCATGAGTCTGTTACACAACGAGATGATTGTTTGCTTTACCAACTCCACCGCCACTAGCAATGGCTGTCATCTGCTTTGAAGAATGTTGTTTTGCATTTAATCAGAAAATAGATCTCACTAATACGTTACCATTCCATGATATAAAGATTGTTCACTTTCATACATGTGCTGCATTCAACAGAATGGGAGAGGAAACAAAGCAGAGATAAAGACAAACCTAAGGCCCCGATATATTTATACAAAATCGAAGATGGCACATTGGCATAATAACTCCTATTGAACGGGTCAGTTTCAAAAGCGTACAATAAAGTCACTGTGAACGGTGGCCTGTTTGATTGATAACAGGAGTCGCTGTGAGACTCGCATGGTGTTGTTGACCAATTGCAGGCAGCGGCGCATTGGGAGACATGTGGCAAGTTTGACTAGTTTGGCTGCCATTTTGTCTCTGTGTGCTGGAACATCAATTCAGATTTAGTTGTAGGTATATAGGGGCCCTTATCAAAGACGTTCTATGAATATAAACACAACAAACGAAACACATAAACACAACAGACACCTTTCTGTAGTCCACTAACATCTGTCAACAACAGATTAAAAATAATTTTGGTTTATTAATTTAGAACTGTGTTGTAAGGATTGTAGTTATATTATGTGATCGTTTTGTCAATTTTTGTGTTATGCTAACCCAATCTTACAGTGGAAAGGGTGGGCAGAAATAATGGCTGGTTTGACTCTGCTTTGAAACCCCCTCAACGCCAACAGCCATTTATTATTTATTCTTAGTTTGCACCTCTCCCCATCATATTAACCTGGTCATTGTATTGGGTCCTGATTTATTTTGTCGCTAGCTACTACTCTAGCTGCTAGCTTGGGGATGCAGGTACACACAGAATGGTCACAACAGATATAAAACTGAAAAAAGAAAGAAAAAAAAAAAAAAAAAAAAAAAACTGAAAGAATTGTGTCCACTGAAGCTTTTTGTGATTCGTTATGTAATTGTTTATTTCTTTTTAAAGATTTTTTAACATTGTCCTCGTGAAAATATAAACGGATGAGGCAGTGACTTCACACATTGCCAGAATGGTAGCGATCAGTCATGGAGACAATGGAGTCCTTGTCAACTCGCTCCTGCTGTCAAAGCATATCGCATTCGCTGCTCGAGTCAGTCAAGTAAACAAACACAGTCATCACATGAAAATCATATTCTCACTGGGGCCCCTCTTTGCTTATTATGTACGGTGGAACACACACAGTAGGCCTTCTCTTCCCCCTCTCTCTCTCTCTCTCTCTCTCCCTCCCAGATGGAGCAGCTTCTCTTTTGCTCGTAACAACGCACATCGCCTTAAAAGCACTGCTGCGGTTCGTTCATTGTATAAGACTGACTTTTAGTGGATTTCGAATGGGAGGCAAATGGAAAAGGGCATTTTGACATTGTTTTGCTCCATACCAGTGAACCCACAGAGACGGCAGCGTTAACCAGGTATGACCTTCAGTATTTTTATGATATAACCCATTAACAGAAGACGTAACGGCACCACCAAACTAATGTGTGAAAAGAAATAGCTTTTTTCTAAATAATTCTTTATCCATTTTGGCTTCTTCATCCCAATGACACTCCCAAACATCCTATAAAGGCTTTATTTCATTAGATAAGTATTAAGACGGAGAGAATAGATATTCTCAGAAGGCCGTTTCCAGGCATGGCCTCAAACCCCCGTGCGGCCATAGGCCAGCAGAGCAAGGCGGGCCGTGCAGACGACACGTGTTGTATTGTAATCACAGTGATCTAACCGGATTACCATTGTCACATTGTCACATGACCGTATTAGCCCTCCGTCCACCTTGTTGTAGTCAAGTGATTGGGTGGCCTCGCAAACACGCAGAGCTCTCCGCCGGTATGATTCATATTTTTGGAAAGATTATCAATCAACTTTGATAATGTAATTGTATTTAGTTGATTGTCATCTGATAGGGTCGTTTTCAGAATCCTATGGTTGAGTTTTGTTTTTTGTTTTTGTACATTTTTTGTAAAGTCCCTTATACATTAACATTGGCATAAGTGTGTGTTGCATGTAGATTTTGTGCTGGTTCATGTGTACACCCATTGGTAGAGGAAACCTGAGAAAACGGGGTAACAAAAATACAAATGTACATTCTCCTCTACATTCTCCTCCATAAACGCCGTTAAGACACATTCACCATTAACCCTCCACCTCAATCGCCATCCCCCCCCCCCACATCATCTAACTCCCTTGACTGTGTTTACCCACACACACAAACGCAAACGCACACAGGCACACAGACAAACAAACCAACGCGCAAACACAGACAGGCCTTATAGAACATTTACATCTCGGACTGTATGTTACAGGAGTTGTGTAACATCCTGATTCAAATTGTTGTGTAAAGTGCTACTTTATTCAATAAAATAAAAAAAATGGGGGAATTGTGGTCTACAGGAATTAAATCATTTAATCAGTTCAACGCATCGCACGTGTGTGTGTGTGTGGGTGGGTGTGGGTGTGTCCATTAAATCATGCGTTCTATGTTAAACCCTCATCAAAAATGCATGTTTTTATGTAAAAAAACGAATCAACACAACGTAAATTGAATGAACAAAGTATATTAATAATTAGACATTCCTTTGAACCCAAAGAACCTTTCGGCCTTGGATTTGGAATGTCTTTTCCACAGGTGTGTGTGTGAGTGTCTGACCTCAATCTGTAGCGGCTTTTCAGGTAGGATTACAAGTCAGGAAAGAGTTGTTTACGCTGAGTGTGGTCAGACACTAACAAGACAACCGTAACAAAGGTTGTCAGATTGCAGGTGGCTACGTTGTCCCAACATCAACCCATGTCCTTAGATGTAAGTATAACGTTACTAGTGCTAATATCACCATTCCCCATCACAACTACTCCTATTCCGGAAGTCTATCGCGTTGGACAGCGTTCAGTGAGCATCTTTAAAAATATCCAAATGGGGCTCGCTCAAATCCCTGTATTTCCCCTGACATGGAAAGTTTCCACAATGAGGTGTGCTCTTGATGGGTTTTCCGGGCTTGTTTTCTGATTGCCTTCAAGGGATTATCCGCAAAGCGCTTTTCCACACCTGACCCGGCGGGGTAGTCCTCCTGCCAGATCAGACAAGCCCACGCTAAGATTAGCAGGATGTCTACTACGTGTCTACAGTCACGCAGCCCGGGAGCTCCTCTCATCTCCTGCCACTCGGAGCCGTTCAGTAGGAACCTTAAGGGATGGCACGGTGACGAGGGGTAGCGAGGGGTAGCTTCGTCAGCGACGTACGGATGACAGGGAGAGTGAAACGTCGCACTCAGCCTCCAACCTTGGAAGGCTCGCCCTGAACACATTGGAATTCTCGCCGCGCAAAGGGGTCCGTTAGGAACACGACAAGCTGTGCGGTAGACATGGAGACGGGATTTTGACCTCTGCTACAAAGAATGGGAATAGGCAGTTCCTTTGCGCCACCAACAGATCAAATCTTTACCATAAGGTGCGTTGTTTGGGTTTGTGTTCATTCCAGAACATGTCATTTGGCGACCGTCTTAACTGCGGCGTTCCTGATCCTGATTACAGCAAAGTCAATCTTGTTTTGTTGTTGTGAAGTCGAAGGTTGTGTCCTCGTTGTGACACAGAGTCGCAGTGTTTAGATCGTGCTGGCTGTTTCACTTTGTTCCTGAGCGATACCGTGTTTCTGTGCGCTTGCTCCTCACAGCGTTACCTTGGCACCGAGGCAGAACCTCACACGGATCATCCTCAAAGGCATCTTCCAGGGGGTCAAAGTGGTGCGTGGACCGGACTGGGACTGGGGCAACCAAGACGGTGAGTCAGCCACCCGCCGCGGGGAAAGGTCTTAATAAGCATCCTCTGGTACGGTCCATTCCTGCCCCTGAAGCAAGCAGGTACCTCCATGTTTACAGCTCTCCCGCCGGGCCGCCGCATGGTGTGCATCTGCCCCCCCCACACACACACACTTCAAAGACTTCCACTCAAACCATAACCCTCCCAGCTCGTTAACCCGTGCTATGTCGCTGCTGTTAATTGGTTGTGTGTCTGCACGTATTCAACAACAGCCATGACTCACCCGTGTCTGCTCTGCAGGTGTGTGTGTGTGTGTGTGTGTGTGTGTGTGTGTGTGTGTGTGTGTGTGTGTGTGTGTGTGTGTGTGTGTGTGTGTGTGTGTGTGTGTGTGTGTGTGTGTGTGTGTGTGTGTGTGTGTGTGTGTGTGTGTGTGTGGCTTAAAAAGTTCTTAAGCAAGTTCTCATGGTTTTTGGGTCTCATATGGTGAAGTGAAATGAGGAGGTCACATGCACGATCGCTAACAAAGAATGCGGAACATCGGAAATGTATGAGGATGTGGGTCTTATGTCTGACTGAACCGCAGGCTGATTTAGGTCGTCTGTCCCTCCTGATGTTCAATAACAATGGCCCCTTGGTCACTTTTATGAGATGCGAAGGGAACGCTTTGGCAAAAAGGGGAAAATGCTTTCTGTGTTTTTGCTTCGTCATGTTGGTCCAGGGTTTATCTCTTTAATGGGTTGGAGCGAATGAGTCAAAATGTCCCTTTGGCGTCTTTGAAATGTGAAGGCCTTGGCTGTTTGGCTAAATCACTGACTAGGATAGAATGGTGCATGAGTTAACGTACGTAAGAATGAATAAATGAATAAATGGTGTGTCATGGTGAAAAAAAGACTGCTACATCAGTTGACCCCACTCTTTATGACACTGGTTAGGTGGGCCATCAGGCAATGTGGCGGTCCCATGTTTGTATTTGTACAATAGATTTGCATCTATTGTTGTGTCGTAGTGGTGTAATGTACTTGATCGTTTGATCGCAGTAGAGCATTATAGCATTAGCATTTTTTTAGCATTTCTTTTAGCTCTATAAGTCCATGGTTTGACACATTGCACTAATGAACACTAACATTTTCTGTCCTGTGTTTCTCAAGGCTGGAAAAATAACCTTTTGCTCGCCTCCTTCTCATCCTCCCGAGGTTCCAGATCTGTTCCTCTCTCCTGACCCGTGTCTTGTGCTCTGGTGTGTGTGTGTGTGTGTTTGTATGTGTGTGATACTGTGTGTAGGTGGGGAGGGTAAGGTTGGTAAGGTAGTGGATATTCGCGGCTGGGACACAGAGTCTGGCCGCAGCGTGGCCAGTGTGACCTGGTCCAATGGAACCACTAACGTCTACCGAATGGGCCACAAGGGCAAGGTAGACCTCAAGTACGTGTCTGATGTCCAGGGCGGCTTCTACTACAAAGAACACCTGCCCAAGCTGGGTAGGTTCCCCTCCTGGCAAAACTGCTTCCTTTCCTCTAGTTTAGATTTGTATTGCTCATATTTTAATGTCTCATATTTCAGTTTGATGTGCAAATCCTGGCCTCTGATATGCTTTTATAGTTGCATAGTTTATAGATATGTGTTAATTTAATCGCCTGACTGTGTTTTTGTGATGACACTTTGTGCCTATTTTATATCCATTCTCCGTGTTTTATTATGGCGTTTCATCCGTTGAGCAGAGCCCCTGTCACGGTAACACTTTCCCCCCGGGTTAACAAACCACTCAGAATCTCCAGATCCTTTTTTTTATTTGAGTTCCCCATCTTCCAAAGGGAGTTGTAGCGTAGTAGTGTTTATTATTAGCTGTGTCTCGGTGAGTCATGGTGGGGTGGTTCTTCTCCGGTCTTCCAGGAGAGCACGCCGAGCTCCAGCGACAGGACAGTGCCGACGGCCACTCCTTCCAGCAGGGGGACAAGGTCAAGTGTCTCCTGGAGGTGGACATCCTCCGGCAGATGCAGGAGGGCCATGGGGGTTGGAACCCCAAGATGGCCGAGGTACTTATCACACCCCACTTTCACACGTACAATAGTTTTTTTTTCGAATCCAGAACGTATCTCGATTGGAGAACCGATATTTGCACGCAAGGCACAATTACAATTTACATTTCGGACATTTAGCGCTTTTAGCCAAAGCGACTTGCAACAGTTTGTGCACACAATCGCACACCGACGGTGGAGTCGACCATGCATGGCCACAGCCAGCTCATCGGGAGCAGTTAGGGTTAGTTGTCTTGCTCAGGGACACCTCGACGCTCTGCCGGGGATCGAATTATCCACCTTCCGGCTACATGTCCACCCGGTCTACCTCTTGAGCTAAACCAACACAACCCAGACGCTCAGAATCGTCTCTTCCTTTGAACATGTACGGTCGGTGCGCTACAGAGCCCTGCTTGATATGCAGAGGCAAAAATACAAGGCCTGTGGTGTTCCAGCGCACATCACTTATGTAACGTTGCGATTCACGTTTAATATTAGAATTGCGAGGGCTGGGAATCGTAGATTGAGCACACACAGCACAGCATTGTTTTGGATGTTTTGGAGATATTTGCGATACAGAGACGCGCTTAAAACAGGTTGACGCTTACGTAAGAGTCTGTGTCTCGACGAGAACCGACAGCGGGTCAATGTAGATCAAATGTGCTGTACACTGTGTGTGTGTGTGTGTGTGTGTGTGTGTGTGTGTGTGTGTGTGTGTGTGTGTGTGTGTGTGTGTGTGTGTGTGTGTGTTTGTGTGCGTGTGCGTTTGTGTGGGTCCGCGCGTGTTAGAAGTCTAGTCGGCCTACTTGGGAGAAGAGGAAACGGAGCAGATAAAATGACATTTTCACATGAGAATGTTGTTGCAGGGAGCCGGGGTCATGACCTCCCAGGGGAGAGTCTTGGAAACTGACCCAGTCCTCTTTGTTTTCCGTTTTGCGGTTGCAGTACATCAGTCGGATCGGGACGGTCCATCGGATCACGGACCGGGGGGATGTGAGGGTCCAGTACAGCAACAACATCCGGTGGACCTTCCACCCAGGGGCCCTGACCAAGGTACCCCTCGTTACCACGGCGATCACCCTCTCTCCTCCTTCCCGGACCACTGAGTGGGACTCTTACTGACCCCTGCTGTTTTTTTTTAGATTTTTTTTTTCTTTATTTAGAGTCACATTTATATAAACAGTTTACAATCACCATGGATGTTATCTATACACAGCTCCATCCTTTTTTCATGTATATATATATATATATATACATATACAAAACTCAAAGATAACAGAATAATCCTTGCTGTTCTTATCAACAACACAACATACTAAAGCTATATCCGCCGTGATCAGAATGAGGCGAGGTTAACGCGGTTAATGCTAAGGTCAGCGTGTTTTTCTGTTTGTTGCGCCCAGGTGAACACCTTCGGAGTCGGCGAGCTGGTTAAAGTGCTGGAGGACATGGAGAGCGTGAAGCGGCTGCAGACGGGCCACGGAGAGTGGACCGACAGCATGTCCCCTGTACGCTCCCTCCCCTCGCCTCTCTGCTGCTGATGACGATGTCATCCTCTCATATCTCCCCGTTTTTGGGTTCAGGAAGGGGACGCGTACAGTCACGGGACTCTGTGCCCTGTTCTTTGGTCCTGGGGACGATTGTCCTGGATCCTGTGTCACATTAAGGGCAGCGGTCACCACAAAGCCTCCGCTTGGCAGGCGGGGTGCTTTCCGTCAGCCACCGGAGCCACGGTGCTCTGTGCTGAGGAAGTAATCTCACTTAGAGCCCTTTCCTCCCATCTGCCCTAATTATGAGCTCGAATTATGGAGTCTGTGAAATGGATGCCTTCTGCTCGACCGATATTGGTTGGGTTTATATAATATAAGGGTTATGTATATGTAAGTTGATCTTGACTGAACATATCTCTGCCATTCTCATTTATCTCTTTTTACTGACATTTATTTTGGGATATTTTAACACATTTTTAGCAGACCCGTTTTAGCAGACGCTTGCTAATCCAAAGCGACTTACAAAGCGAAGTTGAAAGCTTCGAGTGACACGCACGCAAAGTTCTAACCTAGTTACAACCTCAAAAGAATAAAGTACAAGTTGCTATATGAAGTAACTGCAAGATGAAACAATGCAAGGTCTGTCATTGTTGTATATATTTTTTTAATGAGTCAGTCTCTCCCTACTTCATGGTGTCTCCCCCCCCCCCCCCCCCCCCCCCCAGGCCTTGGGCCAGGTGGGCAAGGTCCTGAAGGTGTACGCTGACGGGGACCTGCGCGTTGCCTTCGGGGGCCAGACCTGGACCTTCAACCCGGCTTGCCTCTCGGCCCAAACGGCGGAGGTGGACGCCAACCTCATGACGGCGGAGAACCCCAGCGAATCAGGAAGTAAGGAGACTCCGCCCCGCCCGGCTGGACCGACCAATCGCCTGCCTCTCCATCGCCTCCGCCCTCTCTCTCTTCTCCTCCATGCTGTGGCCCCTCCCCTTTGGGGGCCAGTCCACACAGGCTTTTTTTTCTTTTGCATGGGGTTGTTTCTGTGTTCTGCTGATTCCTTTTTTCCCCCTCCACCTATCAGGTGTCATCGTCTCTTTTTAACATTGCTCCCCCTGGATGCTGGAATGACTGTTTCCTCTGCAGAAGGTGTTGGCCGTACGCAGGGCGTACACACACCTACGCCCTGCCCTCTAGCTCACTCTTATGACCGAGCGATAACCCCTGTGACCGGTTACTAACCCTTTTCAGTGTCATCCTTGTGTTTTCACCTCACTGGCATGGGATGGGCGAATCACGGAAGTGCTTCGTAACTGCATGTGTGTGTGTGTGTGTGTGTTTGGATATGCGTTTGTGAGTAATTGGATATTGTGGTCATATTGCATGGGGACATTTTGACTCATTCCTCCTTGTTCCATGTTGTCACTGGGCTAGGACAGAAGTATTTTAAGCGTTGCATACCTGCGGTGCTATGCCTCTGAAAGTGCATGAAAACCTTTTTTTAATGCTAATGAACCCTCCTTGTTTGTCCCTTGCCTCTTTTCTGTGTCCTTCTCCTATTCCCTATCTCCCTCTCTCTCTCTCTCCCTCTCTCTCTCTGTCACTCTCTCTTTCTCCCTCACACACTCTCTCTCTCTCTCTGTCTCTGTCTCTCTCTCTCTCTCTCTCTCTCTCTCTATCTCTGTCTCTGTCTCTCTCTGTCTCTCTCTGTCTCTTTCTCTCTCTCTCTCTGTCTCTCTCTGTCTCTTTCTCTCTCTCTCTCTGTGTCACTCCCTCATTCTCTCTCTTTCTCTCTCTCTCTCTCTCTCTGTCACTCCCTCTTTCTCTCTCTTCCTCCCTCTCACACTCACTCTCTCACTCTGTCTCTATGTCCCTCTTCCTTTCTCTCTGTCCCTGTCTGTGTGTCCAGGCACGGTCATTTCAGTGCTGGAGAAGCTCCTGGCTCAGTCGACAGAGCAGGACAACCCCGGTCGACTGGTCATCGAAGCAGCGCACGGCAGCGCCAACAAAGTCCGCGAGCTGGTGCAGAAGTATCCAGACAAAGTGAGTCTCAAGCACGTGTCCCCGACCTTGGTTCGGTCCAAATCTTTGGTTTGGTTCACCTCCTCTTTGGTTCAGTCCACCGATAGTACTGAGGAAGGTAAAGTGGCGTTAGACACCAGGATAGCGAATCCTGCGAAACAAATCAAAGAATCAAAGCAGATTACAACTTTTTTTCAATCAATTGCATGTTAAAAAATAGAGATCTCTAGCCTAATATGGAAAAGATTGTAACTTGGAGCTGTGTTTTCAATTAGTTTATTCTGTATTAATGGATTGAACCGAAGCGATTCTAATGCAATCCACACGGGGTGGTAGTGGATGTGCTTGTTTACGTGCTGAGGGGAAGTAGGAAAGCTGTTGAGGGCCTCTTGGAGGCCGCCTCCCCTCTCACCCCTCGCTGGGCTCGTTGTTCCCCCGCAGGTGGACATTAAGAACCAGGGGAAGACGGCCCTCCAGGTGGCCGCCCACCAGGGCCACCTGGAGGTGGTGAAGGCCCTGCTCCAGGCCAGCAGCTCGGTGGAGGTGAAGGACGAGGACGGGGACACGGCCCTGCACTACACCGCCTTCGGGTGAGGCCTCCGGACCCCGCCGCAACCTGGGCTGAACCCGGGCTAATGAACCATAGACCCGCTGTATTCAGAGTACATCTGGTCACATGGTTCAAGACCCACTGCTGTTATGTGTTAGAATGGACAAATATCGGCATATCCGAACATTGGTAGATCGGTATACAATAACCGTGTGTGTCTGTGTCTGTGTCTGTGTCTGTGTCTGTGTCTGTGTCTGTGTCTGTGTCTGTGTCTGTGCGCAGCAACCAGGCTGAGATCGCCCGGCTTTTGTTGAGCAAGGGGGCCAACGTGAACCTCCTGAACAACTCCATGTGCACGGCGCTCCAGATCGCCGTCAACAAGGGCTTCACGGACGTGGTGCGCGTCCTCACCGAGCACGCCGCCGACGTCAACCTGCAGGTACAGCACCCGCCTGCACCCAAAAGCACCCAACAGCACCCAACAGCACCCACCGGCACCCACCAGCACCCAACAGCACCCATCAGCACCCCGGTCTGAGTCGCCCCCCCGCCCACCAGAACCGGACTCGTTTTGTCTCTGCCTCCGAAGTTGCCCGCTGGCCAACTGTGATATCATGTGCACGGTTGCCCATCACGATATAATACATGAGCATGTATACATACTGCCGTACCGGCTTCATGTGTTTCGGGTTGGCACCTCCAAAAGCGTTGAGGTTCGGTTCCTAGCCGTAATGTGCAGAGTCAGCGCGAGGGAAGCGTTTGGGTTTAGTGTCGCTGCGATGCGTTCCAGATGTCGGACACACTCTCATGGTTCTTAAACTATTTGTACCCGCGTAGCTTTTTTGTTCCAGCCCAGAACCCCTTCTCTACAGCACAAAACGGCTCGGGAGGGAATAGAAAGGGGTTTAAATAATGCATTTAGTGCGTTTGATTTTGTGTCAACGTGTGCATTAAATGGGTGGTGTGAAACCTTTTGAGGAGGGAGGAGCTTGGGATGTGCGTCATTGATCTGGATTTGTGTTGATCATTGGAAAGATTCACCAAACCTGTAGTATTCAGGTTTAACTTCAATCTCAAACTAACAATATTAAATAGGCATTATTTTACAATTGTTCATAACTAATATCAAATAAACATAAAAGGAGCCATTTTTTGGAAATGTTCCACGTTCCCCCTGCAGTCCTTCAAAGCTCCCCTAGGGATGCGCATACCCCCTGAGGACAAACACTGCTCTAGTTGGCCAAATGTATGGATACCTAAGAGAGGCACACTCCCTTCATAATGACTCTCTATCGGACTTGATTCCAACAACAGGCAACTCCTGAAGCACACATCTGCCTTCCCGCCACGTCCTAATCATTACTGGGAACTACAAACTGTCACAATGAACTTGTTTGTTTCGGTGAAAACATTTCCTTCAGGGAACCGTTGGTTTCTCCCCTTTTTGTTGACCAATTAGTGACTCAGTGATGGGGCTGACTCACTCACGTCGTAGCGGTCATTGCGATGGCTCAACGGTTTCTTTTAATTGTCCTCGCTGCAAATGGTTCCCAGTGAGAGAGCCCTTCCCTTTGTGCTGTTCGCCAGGACTCGTACGGGGACACGCCCCTTCACGACGCCATCGCCAAGGACTTCCGCGGCATCATGGAGATCTTGGTACTGGTGCCCAACATCGACTTTACCCAGCAGAACAACCGCGGCTTCAACCTGCTGCACCACGCCGCCCTCAAGGGCAACAAGCTGTGAGTAGGCAGCTGGCGCCGACATATTACACGCCGACATATTACACACGCGCACACATGCACGCACGCACATGTAACACACACGTACGCGCACACACACACGGACACGGAAGGACGCATGCACGCACGCAGGCAGGCAGGCAGGCAGACAGACAGACAGACAGACAGACAGACAGACAGACAGACAGAGAGACAGAGAGACAGACACACAGACACACAGACACACAGACACACAGACACACAGACACACAGACACAGACACACAGACACACAAAGAAAAAATGTTTTTCGCTCTGGCCGAGGCTGCAAGACATGAACAATATGGTTAGCCGCATCCAGTCAAAACAATTATATTCTTACTGCCTTTTCAAACACACACACACACACACGCACACACACACACACACACACACACACACACACACACACACACACACACACACACACACACACACACACACACTCCAATCTCACCAAGGTCAATGGTGGATGGGAAAGGGCTAAACCTATTTGCAATTGGTGTCAGCCATGGATAACTTAATCAGTCTAAATAATATGGAGCGTACAAAAGGAGAGGATGGAGGAGCACAGAGCACCACTGAGAAGAGGACAGGAAGGGGGGAATTAGCAGGGGTCTGGTTTGTGACTCTGGGCTGCAGCTTACACAACCATTTTAATAAATGGACTATCTGTTGTGCTGTGGTGAATGCTGCTAGGCTGGCCATATTGGGCCTGGGTCTGGTATAACTCCCAGGGTTAGCAGAAGAAGCACTGATGAGTTGCAGCTATTGGGTCTAGCATGCGTAGAGACATTGAGGAAGCTGCATGTATAAAAAGCGATAGTGTGTTTATTATTCAGTTCTCGGAACTTGATTTTTGCAACAACTTTCTGTTGACATCTGTTTTCCTGCTCCTGAGAAGATGTAAACAGTCTTGTTATTCCCAGGCCACTCTGGCTTAAGGCATTTCAGCCCAGCAAATATCGGATTAAAACAATGAGGCAGATTCCGAAGAAACACAGAGTGATTAATGCAGTCAATGCACTTTGGGTCAAAGTGATATGCAACATACCCAATTGTTCCTTTAAATGAGCGGCAGTATGCGGGTGAGTGAGGGGATGCAGGGATATGTGGGCCCTGAAGCGCTTGGAGAGAAGAGAGAAAAGAGAGAGGGAAAGCACAGCTGGTACCAGTGTATCGACGCTGCGGAAATTAGAATGGAAACTGGTTCCAATAATCAGTATGGAAAAATCCATATTTCTCTGACAACACCAGCCACCAGTATTACTTTAAAATGTCTGTTCCACGTTGGAATGTTTGTGTTTGCTTGGGCCTGTGTGTTATGATGCACTATGGTCGCCAGATATGTAACAAATTGGCACACCAACACAACATGCTGCATCCATGGAAGCAAGCAAACTGACTGAATCAAGAGAGATTGTAGTAGATTCTGCCCGACCTTAAAAGCCTCGTCCCTCTTCCTTCCTTTCGTGGTCGTTCAGAGTCCTCAGACTGGTGTGGCGTCAGGGGTTTGATTCTCAAACATTTAAACGCTCTGTGGTACAAGCTGTTATCAGTTCACATGGAAATGCAGTTTATATTATGTCTGAGGCCTACACCAGACAGTCATATCTGTGAGCCAATCACTGAGGTTTTGGGGGAGGGATACGGAGCTTTAGCTGTGGATAGGTGTAGTCCTGATTCACAAGAGTAGAGAACTTCCTTAACATCCATTCATTGATTCCTCTCCCCCTCCCTCCCTCCCTCCCTCCCTCCCTCCCTCCCTCCCACAAGCTCTTTAGTATTTCACCTCACGTCGGCTCCATTGCAGGTGCTATTGACCTCCACGTCTCCCTGACGGAGTCCACCATTAGTCAGCACTAGTAGTGTCCCCCAGGCGTGAGCAACATATGCTTACCCGACATGCTCCATACGGAGGAGAAGGCCTCTGCATCATCTGTACAATGTGTGGATGCTGCTGAACATGGCACCATTAATCATAATGAGTTAAAAGGAACTCTTGAACTTTGTCTTGAAAAATGAATCACGTAGCATGAAAAACAAGGCTTGATTAAGATTAGGGCAGCAGTGCAGCACCACTACATTTTCATGTTCTGGGGAACGCCGAAATAAATATTTGCCCCGGGAACTGATGTAATCAAGCTAGTCTGTCAAGATATTGTGATTGGTGATAAGCCACTGAAGCCACCATGGGGACTTTCACAAGGAAGTGGAGCCAAGCCAAACCAAAATATGTCTTTCATCCTCAGCATTATTACCTGACTGATTTATTATAGTATATAAATATAGCTATAACTGAACATTGTAAATGCATTTTAGAAAGAATAACGATTACACTATGAGCACCATCCCCTAATGTCCGAAGTATTATAATGTGGAAGTTAATGGGCAGCACGGACTGGGTGAGTCTGTAGTGATTTTGGGCAGCCCAGTCCATCTTTTGTCCCAGCCTGCGGTTCCATACCGGCGTCACCACTCCAGTCATTATTTGTTCCCAATCAGCCGGCACAGCCCTGCCTTTTGTCTTTCAAAGAATCAACCGGCCTATGCAATGGTTCTCCGGTAGCAGCCCTCGAGCAAGCGCACGCAGACATGCCCTGAGAACAATCGCCCGGACTTTACTAAGGGTGTGGGGAGGCGATGACAGTCACGTCCTAAGGCTTAGTTATGGTTCCACGTCGACGCAACGCAAGGCGCTCAACGGAACCGTTACGTCCTTGCATCCACCGCTAGGGCGCTAGGGCGAAACGGCTTCGCGCCTGCGTCGAAGCGTCTGCGTGGTCCTTGCGTCCCGTCGACGTGGAACCATACCTTTACCTACGAACTAAGACGTGTCATTGCCTCCCCCTCCCCCCCCCCCCCCCCCCCCCTGACCACAGAGCCACGGACCGTATCCTGGGCCGCGCCCGGCAGCTGGTGGACGTGAAGAAGGACGACGGCTTCTCGGCGCTGCACCTGGCCGCCCTCAACAACCACTGGGAGGTGGCGCACACGCTGCTCAAGGAGGTGAGGCCCCCCGCCTCACGGGCCCGTGGTGTGACTGTAGTGGTCGTCGTTGCTGTTAAGATTGCCACCAGGGTTTCTCCTCGAAGATTGCAGTCATGCTCCTGATCGGCCCCACAGGGTTGCGTATGTGTTTTTGTGTCGGCGGATTTCTTTTTCCTTTTCTTGCTTTTGATTGTTGAAACGGTTCAATTGGTTTAAATGCGGGTTTTATTAGAATAAAGCTTTCTACAAGGTAATAGTACAATATCCCCCATGGTGCAAACCCCCCTCTCGGGCGGTATATATAAAACCCTGGGGAGAACCCGGGACAGCTGGGTTCTGCCCAGGGTTCTATATATATATCGCTGGGACAAGTTACTGATTGAATGTTTGTACGGTTCCGGCGTTTACGACCTATCCGACCTTTCCAACCTTTTTGACGCTTCCGACATTCCTAATGCTTCCGACGTTCCTAATGCTTCCGACGTTCCTAATGCTTCCGATGTTCCTAATGCTTCCGACGTTTCTAATGCTTCCGACGTTCTGACACTTCCCGACATTCTGCCGTTTTTGACGCTTTCGTGTGTCTGTGTGTTTACTGGGTCGTGGTGACCACAACGAACAATACCACAATACAATAATACGTTAATGGTGTTTTGGTCTCATCAGCGTGTGTACCATGTGTGTTTTTGTGCGCATCAGCTTCTGAAAAGTGTGTGTTTGTCTCGGTAGCATGTGTGACGTGTGTTTGTATCCTTAGCATGTGTAACGTAGGTATTTTTGTGTGTGTGTGTGTGTGTGTGTGTGTGTGTGTGTGTGTGTGTGTGTGTGTGTGTGTGTGTGTGTGTGTGTGTGTGTGTGTGTGTGTGTGTGTGTGTGTGTGTGTGTGTGTGTGTGTGCTTTCTGATACTTCCGTCTTTTTCCAACGATTCCGACGTTCAGACCGTTCGACGCTTTCGACCGTCCTGACCGTCCTGACGCCTCTTCTGCACCCACAGGGCCGCTGCGACGTCAACATCCGCAACAACCGCAACCAGACGGCGCTGCAGCTGGCGGTGACGCAGGGCCACGAGGGGCTGCTGCAGCTGCTGGTGGCGGAGGGCGCCGACGTCAACATGGAGGACGAGGACGGGGACACGGCCCTGCACGTGGCCCTCAGCCGGCCCCAGCTGGCCAGCGCCAGCCCGACGCCGCCCCCCGCCGCGGGGGCCAGCGGCACCGAGGAGCCCCCCGGGGAGGGCTGCACCGCGACCGGACCCTCCCTCCACGGCAGGGTGAGTAGTCAACCCGTAGAGCCACCGACGGCACCACCGCAGTCCACAACACCACCCGCAGCCAACACTGCAAGGAGCACAGCGTCGACTGGTCGACTGTTGACATATAACTGATCGTTTCTATTCAATTATGTTTTTTTTTCTATTTTCTTAACTAAATGGCACCTTGAAGAGTTTTTTTTTTTATTATTTTGTTTTTTAACATCAATTTTTTTTTTTTAATTTGGCAAAAACATGTAAAGGTAACCGATAACAGGTGGAGCTAGGGAGTGGGTTAGTCAGTTCATTTGAATCCTTAGCTGTCCTTTAGTGAAGAGCGAACCGATAGATGAGTTAATCTGTTTACATGTACACACATAGTAAGAGGCTTATGGGCTTGATTAGGGTGTGAAGGAAAACATGAGCAAGGGGGGGGGCGATGGCGGTGTTGACCTGTTGGCGGGACGCTGGGAGACACCTTGACCGTGCGGATGAGACGGTAGACCCACAGGTTTAAGACGGGCATGACTTTGTTAAGATATTTCAATAGAAATGTGTGAAGTACTACAATACAAGAGCTGTCCTTCTGAAGATTCAGAAGTTGAAGTAATAATGTTTGATGCTTCTGTGAAGGAGTTAAACCGTGTGTGGTTAGGATTGGATTCCCAGTGTTGGTCTCCGCGGTGCCCACCCCTCTTCCTAATGTGTCTTCTAAACGGCCCCACATGGGGCTTTGCATGTCAGTGTTTATCGAGACCAACAGTTCTCCACCATGTGTTTAGTTCCGTCGCCACACTTAGAATGGATGGCGGTGTGTGTGTGTGTGTGGTTTATCGCTTGCACAATCCTTTCCCAATCCCCTCAAAGAAGCCAAAGATGCCTCTCAAAGATACTTTGCCTCCCCGGTTGTTGAGAAAATATCCCGGTTTCGGTTGTTCAGCTTAACTTTTGTCTTTACGAACGGACCAACTGTTATCGTGTGGATACTTTTCGGATTCTTTGGATAACGTGCACTAAATAGGGTTTGTCTGTTTTTTAAAAACCTCATAAGAGGGTTAGGGTTAGGCACTGCGTCCTGCAAGCAAGCCACCTCATTATAGCAGCAATGCTTATCAGGAAATACTAACCCCTCTCACTGTCCCACAGGAAACATACATCACTTAGCACAGTAGATGGAAATGTTACATACAATTCTTTGCAGGTTGACCCCCGAAGACATTTTTAGAATATCCAACACAACAATTCATGTGGCCGAAAGAACATCCGGAACAATTTAGTGATTCCGCTTTCCACAACCTGCTGTTTTTTATGGGGACTTTGATATCTGTGAGAAGACTTTTTTGCTGAGGTGACAAAACCTCAGAAGGGCATCTTTTCCATTTGAGGTGACCGCAAATACTGCAGCTCCCCTTAACCACATCTGGGAGCGAGCCAAACGCACACGCACGCGCACACACACTCGGCTAGACTAAGGTGCGTTATGGGCTGTGGCTGACTGCCATCAGCACAATTTGTTGTCGTTGGGGAGTTTCCTGTTTCCGCTACTTTCAGCATTTAGCATACTTGTTTTGGTAAACATTTGACCAAACGTTAATATTTGAGTTTATCAT